>NC_142348.1:2701463-2853109 GCF_054954075.1 Amborella trichopoda
AGAGGAGTGCGTTTAGGACCCCAGATTTTGCAAATGTAACCTTCTCAAAATTGTAACCGACGACAAAAAAATAAAAAAAGAAACCCGGATGTAATCCTATTCTTTGTGTGCCTAATAAGAAGTAGCCTCCTATGCGTGTCCAATAAAAAATAGTGTCCCATTAGATCGAACAGATATTGTTGATTTTTTTTAAGTGTTTACAAGATTTTTTTTTTTGGGTGTGGTTTCCATAAAGTTGTAACCTTAAACAATCCAACTAATGCACACCTTCAAATTTTATAATGATATATAATTTTGATGTAAAATATTACTAGGATATCTCAAAATCTATTTCCATATCTAATTATAAAATTTTAAGCTCAAAAAATGATTAAAATCAAGTAGATCTCTAAATATATAAAAATCTTTAAAATTGACGGTTTAGATAACGTGTTGTAAAATGCACCATTTTTTAGACTCAAAATCCTTTTTTTTTTCATATTCATATATTGCAATATCAAGATGATCAATTAGAAGATTTTTCAACATTAAGACAACATTTTCCGACGGATTTTTGAGGTGCATCTGTAGTTCTATATTTTAAGGTTGCTACCTTATACAAATTTTTTCCTTTTTTCTTAAACACTCATATTTGTAAAATGGATCCCAAAATTTACTATAGAAAAATATTACTCGAGAGATGTGCAGTGTGCTCCTACATTAGATTGTTCAAGCTAATGCCGTAAAAGATATAACGCGATATTGGATCCATTTTAAAAGGGAAGGGGCTTGAGTGGTTACTAGGGGTGGCAATGGACCCGGACCGAAGGGGTAGACCCGATCCGGCTATGGGTCCAGGTCCAGGTTTGGTAATATTTTTTGGGTTCCAATTTATTTAAGGGTGTGATTTCATCCAATGGTTATATAGTAATATAATACAACCACACTTGTAAAAAATCATGTTTGTAGCATTTATGTCACCCCAAAAATTGTATATACCCTCCCTTCATCCCAATAGTTAATTTCTAAAAAAAAAATTGAATTTGCATCATAGATATGGTTAAAATGAATCCCCTTAATGAATCTAGACCATCCATTTGGTCAATTTCAAGATCTAGACCTTTACAAACTCAAAACCATTCTTTTTCAATAATGTTCATCTAATGATAACAAAGCTATCTAAAAATTTTGAAAAGAGAAAAATCCTTCTAAAGCCTAGATCTAAACACCTTAACAAAATAGACGGCTTATGTTAATCAAGCAAAAATAACACTTTCTAGAGTGCATTTTTAAAATTTTGTTTTTTGCGTTTGTTCAATGGAATGAAAAGAATATACATTTAAAAATTGAGATCAAACGAATAACACTAACATGGTTTTTTAAAGTTGTTGCATTATATTAATATACAACCATTAAATGAAATCATTCCCCATTTATGAAATATATTTAAAAATACATAGATATTTTAATATTTAGATCAGGCTGCAATCAGGTCTGGATCTGTGTCCAAATCCAGCTGGACGCAACCAAAACCGTTGCGAACCCTAGTGGTTAACAGCTGATGTTTGGGAGCGCTCTGAAGCTCGATTGGTATTGCTGAACTAACAAAAGTATCAATTGTCCAAAAAAAAAAAAAAAACAGAGCCAAAGCAATTGAAAGGAAGGCCTAAAAATATGAACATAAAAAACAAGCCCAATGCTAAAAGACAATTGTGCCCATTTATTCCTAAAATTGGTCTAGTCCTTCCAAATGCCAACAAGAGTCCAGTACTCTAAACATGGCAATTCTAACCTTAGGGCTAGGAGATTAATAATTTCACTACACAATTCACTGACCTAGTGGTCACTCCCTCATGTGGCGGTTAGGGCTAGGAGATTAATAATTTCACTACACAAATCACTGACCTAGTGGTCACTCCCTCATGTGGCTTCTCAGTTAGAGCTTTGCCATGTCCTCCTTGTGGTGTGGAGCCAAGGTTAAGCTTTTGCGTGGGGCAAACTATAGTCGGGAAGATTGCATTGGATGCATTAGTCTGGCTATTTGGACTATCGACCAATGCGGCCGGTCCAAAATAAAAATTGAATTGATCGAGAATCGATCAAAACCAATATTTAATTGATTTTGACATGATGTATTAGCCGGTTTTATCAGTTCGATGAGCTAAATTAAATTCAGCAAAATTGTTTTCATATATTCCATAAAAAAAATTTAACTACAATTTCTATTTTTTAATTTTTTAAATTCCATCCAACCAAATCGAAAACAAGTTTTAGGAGATACACTATTTTTACAAGTTACAAGTCCTAAAAGTAATAGATCTTGTAGGACTGTCAGAACGGTCAAAACCAAACCATCAAAAATTGTAAAACAATTTTTACAAGATGCATTGCTAGTAGAACTTCATATTCTTTTTTTCTTATCCATGCATCTCAAAGCCGAGATGATCAATTGAAGAATTTTCCAACATTGGAACAATACTTTCAAGGAGAACGGTAGAATAAAAAAATATACCATTCAAAACCCCACAACAAGCTGTAGTTCTGATGCTAAAATCTCTGCAAATTGATCATTTTGACTTTGACAATTATGGATATTTTGGAGCTTCAAATTTCATATTGGACATTGATGTTTAGCCATCACATATGTTTCTAGCATTGGAACTGCATTTTGTAGCACGGTTTTGAGGTATGCCTTCAATTTTTGATGTATTTATGCTGACCGCACCCATATGAAAAAGGCTATAACAAAACCATACAATACATGAATATTCACTGCCTGTGCCATGTTCCATATAGGCATTTAAAGAGGGAAAAAAATTATATAAAGGTGAGGCCCTAAACAATCAAACCAAGGCACATATCAAAACCCTCAATTCGATCATCTCGGCCTCGAGATGTAAATTGATTTTAGGTATGGAAAATAGTGCATCTTATGATGTATTACCTCGATCATCAATTTTCAAGATTTTCAAGTGTTCATAGTTTTACACTATTTTGTAATATTTAAATTTTATAACCAGAGATTTAAAATAAACTGTCGGACCTTTATGCCATTATAAAGATTAATGATACTGAAACAACATATTATAACACTATTTTAAGGTGCGCCTTACTGACTTAGCCTTATACAGACCACACCCTTTATAGAGTGCATCTATATGAGAGAACTGAGTCTCAAATCTCAAGCATATTAGTCTGATGACATAAACGGGTAGATCAGCACTAGCAGAACTACTAAATATGTGCAGAGAATTAGGCTGCCAAAAAGACAAGAAAATGTGTATGTGCGTATGCGCATGTATATTTATGAGTGTATGAGAGAGAGAGAGATCATAATAAAAAAGGGAATCTCAAAACCAATGTGAGTCAAGTAAGAGAAAAAAAAATTAAATGGTGAGACACAACCTGACAAATGTTAGATAGCCAGTGTGAGAGAGAGATCGTGTGTGTGTGAGAGAAAGAGAGAGAGAGAGAGCGAGAGAGCTCATAATAAATAAGAGAAGCTCAAAACCAATGTAAGTCAAGTGAGAAAATTTTTTAAATGGTGAGACAGAACCTGGCAAATGTTAGATAACCAGTGTGGCCCCTTGACTCAGAACACGGTCTCGCAACGACACAACTCGCTGTCTCCCTCACAACATTACTGCTGTGTCCATTAGAATATGGTCTCTTGCGTGGAAGCGAACCTACAAAATCCCCCTCCTCTATTGTACCCAGTCCCTCCTTCCCCCCACGAACTTCATATGTGCGAAGTAGAATCTCAAATGTTCTTATATCTGCATAACCAAAAATGATGCATGAACACTTTGATTATTCAATTCCAGGAGAAACTGGTAAATGCTAATAAACCATACAATGCTAGAAGACATCATATGCTACTTATTAGGATTTAGCACTAAATCAGTAATCAGTGAACTTCGAAATCCAACAAAGAAAATATCAAATTCCAATGCCAAATCATAACTAGTAAATTTTTATTTACAAATTCAAGTTCGACACTGGTGTATGATCTGCCTTGCTACTTGAATATAAAGTTAGAGCCAGTGTAGAAAGCCCTTCACACGCGCACCTGTCAGTGGCTGGTTAACCCACAAAATAAATTTTACACAGTAGTTGGTTAACCCAAAAAAAGGAATTTTTGCAAGTTGGGAGAAAACAAAAGGTTTTGGTTATTATCCAGTTGAGTTTTAACCCTTTTATACAGTGGAATAATTGATTCTAAAATCCAACAACCAATAACTAGGTTACCTCACTACTGTAGCATACTCCTTTTCTTCACACGTACAGGTGGAGAGGAACAGTTGGCACTCCGAAGGCAAGCCACTAGACACGAAGGCTGATGGAATATTCTGGCCGCGATTTCCTCGAGCTAGATTGATGCTCGACAGGCCTTCCCAATAATCATACAAACATGCAATGATACAAGGAAAGAGAAGGCTGAGCATGCTTCTCTCTCTATCTCTACTCTCTAGGCCTTTACCTCTATCTACTCTCTAGGCCTTTACCTCTCTCAAAGAGGCAAGACGTGGGGTGCTCTCTCTTATTAGGGGCCCTCTCTCTCTCTCTTGGGCACATATCTGACTCTTTCTTGAGATAGAGGTCCCCACCACTTTATTTATAGAAACTTCCTCCTTCCGTTGCTTCAAGATATTTAGATTAGGATTCCTTCGTCTCAATGTAAGTTTGGATAGAGACCAGAAAACTCAATATCGCCATGGTAAATAAGCAACACGAGCATGTACTGTTTTCCTCACGGTACCAAAACCAATGTTCCAAAAAAACAGTCCACCCAGCCTAGTGCCTTTGGGCGCCTGCCTAGGCCTGGGCAGCCATTGGCCCTCCTAGGCACGAGCCCAGGCAGGTGCCCAGCGCCCAGGTTTTGAGCCCTTTTTTTGCAATTTAAATGGCCCCCAAGGGCACTTTGGGTAGTTTTGACCCACGAGATTTTTATAGAAGAACAATGGGGGTAATCTAGGAAAAAAAAAAAATCGAACTTAGCCCCCAAAGCAATTGATTTTGATAGTTTTGTGAATTGAAAAAAGAATACGAGGCTTGAAGAAGCATCCAAAAGCTTAGCCTTCATTGTTGGATTTTTTTTTTTAGGGTGCTAGTGAAAGTATTCGAAGGCTTATGCGATTGTTTCTAGCTCGAAATATATCAAAAATCGAAGAACAAATTATGAAGAAAGAAATATCTCCTCTCTCTTCTAATGTATTTCAGTTTTCATCTCGTCTTGAGTAATCCATCCTCTTGCATTGGACATTTGGGTTATTGAGTTTATACTTCTTTTTTGCATTTCATCTTGTTTAGTCGTGATCGTATTCATGTGTCACTATCGAATATGCCATACTCAGTTTGGATTGGATAGTTGGAGGTTAGTACACCATGGACTTGTTTATATTTTTGACTTTTTTCATTAAATTTTCAGTTTTGAACGTGTTTCAAGATCCATGCATATATATTTATGGAAAAAGTTAGTTTAGTTAGAATACATATAAATGCAAAACAATACAAAATTAACAAAAATGTTTGCATATATGTGCTTTTAAAGAGCACATATATGCAATTTTCACCTTAGGGTGCCTGAGGTTCTGGGCACCCACCTAGCGCCTGGACCTGGGCACCAGGCTGGCCACCTAGCATTTTTTGAAACATTGACCAATACTAGTGATGCCAAATACTAGTGATGCCAAATGGTCTTCCTCCTGTCATGTATTTTTTGCTTTCGAAGCAATATTCCAAACAGGTCACTTCCATCATGATATTAAGGGTGTTAGAGAAGGTGATAGGCAAAATCAACACCCCATACATATCTTATGACAAGTAGGGTAAAAATTGAGTAAATAAAATAGAAGCTCAACTTAATTAGTAATCTTGGTCACATATCTTAAGTTTGAGATATATGTGACATCTGGCACTCCTATCTAGTATGGGGTTCACAACCTTATACGCATGGAATTAGAAAGGAAATAATTTGCATGCCCTAGTTGAATCACCATATGGGAAAGGTGAATTCCACTAAAGAGAGAGCAGGGGTGTCCTGCATTAAAAGGCAAAGCCTGCACAAAGAGAGAAATGAGCATCTTATGGAAAGAATTGTTGTGATGGGGACTCCTATAAAATAAGAGCCTGATTCCTTGGGGAGAAGTGGTTCTTATAAACACTTTGGGCGGTTTTCTCTTCTAGTGAAAGGAAGTCCTAGTTACTCTCAAGGTTCTGTTATAGACAATAGTTTAGAAGTGGAATAGAGACGGGTGATTGGTAGTTGATGTCAGACGAGAGAGCAGTCGAAAAAGGTTGCTCGACAAGGTTTTTACGAGGGTTAGAGAAGTAATTGTGTCCCTAAATATACGATGTAACTCTCATCCATATAGTGGATTTCAGTTTGTCATGCCCATGGATGTAGCTCTTTTGGGTTGAACCACGAAAATCTTTGCGTTCTTGTGTTATGTGCATTTTATGCTTTATTTTTCATATTATGTTTTGTATTCTCACGAATTCTTCTAAGGAACCATTGAATTTCTAAGGAACCATTGAATAAAACATATTTATCCAAGGCCAAAAGATCTGCCATGGGCAACTGATCCTTCTCATCAAATTTAACCAAGAACAAGACTCCTTCTAAGACCTAGAACATGTCTGAGACCCGGAATTGTGCATGTCACTCCACTGAACATCTTGAGTCTTACATCTCCAACTCCCACTATTTTTCATGGGCCATTATTCTTATGTGAACAATACCTCCCTCACATGGTTGGTATTTATAGAACTTCTTATCAAATTTAACCAAGAACAAGACTCCTAAGAACATGTCTGAGACCCGGAATTGTGCATGTCACTCCACTGAACAGCTTGATTCTTACATCTCTAACTCCCACTATTTTACATGGGTCATCATTTTTATGTGAACAATACCTCCCACACATGATTGGTATTTATAGAACCAATCCCTATGTGGAGTTATGTGAAAAATACACCTGAATCAAGTAGCCAATAATGAAAAACTGCATTCCTATCCACAGACAAAACCTCTCCATCTTCAGAAAATTCAATTTCTTTTAAAATCTCTCACTAAAAGGGGAAATCACCCAATATCTCCATGAAAACTGCTTCTCCACAAAATACCAACCTCACACTTCAGTAGGCCCCATCGCAGTGTTTCTCTCCATGTGAAGCTCATTCTCTATATGCATAGACCTTGCCATATAGTGACCCAGCTATAGCTAGTCAACTTTCCTATATGGTGACCCAACTAGTACACACAAGTTTTTCTTTCTCATTTTATATATATAAGGTTATGAATCTTGTACCAGATAGGAATCTCACAGATGTCACATATAACGCAAGATATATAACCATGCCTCCTAATTTAGTTGGACTTTTATTTTCTTTACCCAATCTTAACCCTACTTACCATTAGATTTCTATGGGGTGATGATTTTGCTTATCACCTTCTCTAACAATCGCCACCTTAATAGTCAAGTCATCTGCTCACCATGCCAATATCCATCGGAGAGTTTTATGATTTCTTCCTTTTTTTCCAAATAAATATGTCATTCTTGTTGATGAAAATTATGTTCACCATCATATTTCTCCACCTCGAACAAAACACACATATTTTGCCATGTGTTTCTCTTTGATTGAATTCACAAACCCAAGCCTCGTACTGAAATATGCGCCGACTCTTTGAGTTTTAAGAACCCTTTTAGATGCTAAAACAGGAACCTAGAAGTTCGATCCCACCAAGATCGTATACTTAACCGGTTAGAAACAACAATAGCAATAAAAACCATAATACGAGAAATAAAAATAAAAAACACACCACAAGAACTCACAGATTTACACAATTCACCTCAAAAATGCTACATCAACAGGCATGGCAAACAAAAATCCACTACATCAATGATAATTACATTATAGATTTTGAGACATAGAGTTGCCTCTCCACCTCTCGACAAAACCCTCTTGAGCAAACCTTCTAAACCCACTCTCTCGACTAGATCAACCCCGCCGATCTCTTACCTCTAATCCACAATTAAATTACTATCCAGGAAGAATACCTTGGGAGCAACGAGATTTCTCACTAAAAAGGAAAACAACCCTAAAGCTCTATGGGAACCACTCCTCTAACAAAGGGAATGTGCTAAGGAAATGATATCAAGTCATCACCAGTGTTTTAAAATGCGGCCGCATCATGCGGGATGCACTCGCATCCGCATCGCAAACTGGCGCATATGCGCTTTTGACAGATGCGGCCGCATATGCGCTGCATCCCGCATCGTGCCGCATCATGGCCGCATCCCGCATCGTGCCGCATCAGACCGCATCGTGCCACATCTGTTTCCATGGAAAAAATTTTGATTTTGCCCCTAGGGGAAGGGCAAAGTGGTCTTTTTGTAGTTCCAAAGTTTAGGGAAACTGTTAGGGGGGTTATTATACCCAATAAACGAAGATTTCCAGCCACTTTTGTGGCTTTTTTTACATCAAATCGAGGGGAAAAAATAATTTGGCGAAATTTTTTTTTCATCCAAATCTTCAATTTGGCGGTTGTTTGATACTTGGATGTTCATTTGATGCCTTTGATTGTTGATTTGGGGATGTTAAGGTGAATTTGTAATAAGAAATTGGGGATTTCAGAGGCCGTGAAGAAATCGAGCACTACTTCACAGAGTCGGTAACTTTTTATTCCTTATTGTACAATAATACTGTTATACTTATTTTTGGGGCAATGTCTTCTTCCCAATGTTCTAGTAACAAGAATCCAGCTTGGAAATATGCTAAACTAAAAAATCCGAAGGATAGAAATTGTGTGATATGCTTGCTCTGTGGAAATACTTATATGGGTGGTATTTTTCGACAAAAAGAGCATTTAGCCGGAATTTCTGGGAATGTATGAGCATGCCCACAAGCTACAGATGATATAAAAAAGGAGATTAGAGAATATTTGGATAGATTGAAAAAAGATAAAGAGAAAAAAAAAACGAAAAGAAAGGAATTACTTGATGATATGTAATTATTTGATGATGTTGATGACGACGATTATGATATGTCTGAAGTTGCTATGAGGCAAAGGGTACTCATACGCCAACTTCAAGAGCGAAGGTTATAAATATTGGTGGTAGTGCTGAGAGAAGGACACCTCTCTCTAAGGGGCCAATGGATTCTTTTTTCACCTCTAGCCCTAAAATTATGGTTCAGGAGAGAGAAAAAAACAAAACAAACCACAATTGACAATAAATATAAGAAAGAACAAAGGAAGTCAGTATGTACGTGGATTGCAAAGTGGATTTACATGGCCGGCATTCCTTTTAATATTATAACTTTAGATAGTTTTGCATGTATGGTCTAGGCAATTGGGCAATATGGCCCAGGACTTATTCCTCCTTTACTACATGAGGTTAGGGAGCTCTTGTTGAAGGATGTTGTATTTGATGTGAATAAAATTTTGATTTTTTAGAGAGAAGGGTGGGAGAAATATGGGGCCACTATTATGTGTGATGGTTGGTCCGATGGGAAATCAAGGGCATTCATTAATTTTTTGGTTAACTGCCCAATAGGTACTTTTTTTGTTAAGTCTATTGATGCATCAGACAAGTCACATGATGGTACATACTTATTTGGCTTTATGGATGAGATTGTCGATTTTGTTGGGGAGCAAAATGTGGTACAAATTATCACTGACAATAGTGTCAACTATGCTGCAGCTGGGCATTTCTTGACTTAGAAAAGGAAGCATATGTTTTGGACTCCTTGTGCAGCTCACTGTGTTAATCTTATGCTTAAGGAAACGGATACAACATTTTTATTTAGTGGGGTGATTTCAAGAGCTATGTTTGTTGTTGGATTTATTTACAATCACACCAAAGTCTTAAGCATGATGAGGTCGTTTACAAAGAAGAGAGAATTAGTGAGACCGGGTATCACTAGATTTGCCACGTCAATTCTCACTCTTCGAAGCTTAGCCAAGCAAAAAAGTGCCTTGAGGACTATGTTTGCTTCAGAGCAATGGAGTCAAAGCAAATGGTTAAAGCATAAGGATGGGAGAAAGGCTGAAAAACTTATTCTGAATATATCCCTTTGGAGTCAAATAATTATTGCATTGGAGGAGGCTCCCCCTTTAGTGAGAGTGCTTCGACCGGTTGATGGTGATGCGAAGCCCGACATGGGCTACATACATGAGGCAATGACTAGGGCAAGAAATGAAATAAAATATGTTTTAAAGAATGATGAAAATATGCGCAAGGCTATACTTGAAATTATTGATAGGAGATGGGATACCCAGCTTCACAAGCACCTCCATTCAGCTGGTTATTTTCTAAACCCATCTCTTCACTACAAGCACCCATCCATTGAGTCAGATCGTGTAATAAATGGTGGGTTCTTAGATGTGTTAGAGAGGTTGGTGCCAGACAAAGATATCCAAGATGAGATCCAGAGCCATGAATTGATTAAGTTCAAGTTAGCCTTGGGAAACTTTGGGAAAGATATTGCCATTCGAAATAGGGACACTACAGATCCAGGTAAAGGCCAAAAGCCCAAAAATAATCTTACTTGTCTCTTACTTTATGTATAGTTCCATTGTTTATTTTATACCCTTAATTTTTAGCTATATTCTAAACTATAAAATAATATACAGCTGCATGGTGGGCATTATATGGAAGCGAGACACAAAATCTACAACGTCGTTATTCGAGTGTTGAATCTCACATGTAGCTCATCTGGTTGTAAGCGCAATTGGAGTGCATTTGAGCATGTAAGTCCTTTACTCCTTATTCCTTAATCCTTATTTCCTGAATTTCAATTTTCTAATCTAAAATCTAATTTATCTGATTTCAAATTTCTACCACAGCTCCATACAAAAAAAAGAAATAGGTTGGAGCAGAAAAAGTTGAATGATTTGGTTTATGTGCGATATAACAAGCGGCTTAGGGAGTATGAAAATCGCACGAAGCTCAACCCTGTTCAATTATATGAAGCTGATGGTGATTCAGTGAGTGGACCATGGATCCAAGACAAGGGCGTGTTTTTAAGGGTGACGATCTTAAATGGCTTGATGTCGAGCTAGCAACAGGGGCAAATGAAGAAGATCGACCTAACACTAGAGCACAAAGGAGTAGAGGAGTTGCTAGGTCTAGTCACACTCGCACATTAGCTTCAACGGTCAAGGAGGAAGCTGACTCATAGGAGACCGATGAAGAAAAATACATGGAGGGCATCGAGGATGATATTGATGATGCGCATGACGACTCTCAAGATGACTTGTCTGATTGATATTTGAAAAAATGAAGTTCAAATTTCAAATTTGACTCTCAAAATGGATGATTGTACTAAGTTATTATTTATTAACTATTAACTCTTCTTGAGCTTGACTTTTGATTTGTATTTTGTAATATCATTATTTTGTGCTTATAGTTGTACTTATGGTTGTTGATGGTTGTGCTTAATTATAGTTGTGCTTAGGGTGCAAATTTGTGCTGATGGTTGTTGATTGTTGAATGTTTTATGAAGTTGGTTTCAAGTTTTTAGTTTCTATCAGGGGATAGTGGATAACTGGATACAGAATCTCCGACAGCTAATAGTTTTGAAGTTAATCACTAAACTAAAATACTACTATCACATATATCACCTTCATATATTTTTCTATGTATTAACTTATTTTTTTAGATTTTTTAGAATTTTTTTACATTTATTGACCGCATCATCTCGATGCACCGGCATCCGAGCCGCATCGCCCCCCCACCGCATCAGAGCCGCATCCCGCATTTTAAAACATTGGTCATCACTTCCTAATGCAATTCAAAGCACAGTTACTTGAAGTGGGAGCAGTGGCAAGAACAACGGGACAACACAAGCAAGAAGCTCCCGAGGTTGGGAGCACATGTTGTATACCTCTTTAACTTACTATTAAAAATCAGAATTTTTATTAAATATAAAACCCAACAATCCCATAAGATACAATAAAAATGGGCAACTAAAATAGTAACTATTTATTAACTAAATTTTATTTCATTAATAAATAATATTTTTACATCCCTATGAGATATAATTTATTAACAATAATCATACATAATAAAACAAAAGAATATTGTGATGAAGCACATCGGCATAGCGGATAACAATACAACGGAGTTGATTTTTTATTAACAAAAATATGCTTTGCTTATAAGTTCACACTTTACAACATCCCAAACCCAATGCATAATAAGTTGCTTTATTTGCAATGTTAGATTTTACAACATCCAAAAGCATGAGAAAGAGAGAGGGAGAGAATGATAGCAAGTAATATCCAAATGAATTATCTTATTGCCTCTTGTTGAGTGGCGGTGAACGAACCCTAAGAAGTGGGGATCGAGGTCCCCATCCGGGACCACCGAAGCAAGAACTCGGAGCAGAGTCGACACTCAATTTAGGAAATCTAGGTAGCAATGGTCTATATGATCTAAGGCCCACAAGGCACCCTAAGTTACCTACAAACTGGTTCTCATAAGACAATAAAAGGAACAAGGGATCTTCTTCCACTCATGTGGGTTATTTTCAGTCCCCATGTAGCACGTGAAATTAGTCGCATTTCATGGTGGAGTTGGTACTAGGATGTAGAATGGACCCCAAACACCATGAGGGCCTAGTGTAGCCATAGACATGCATCAGTCTCAACTTTTGTGTCACCTGGTCATACCTCTAACTCTGAACTGGGCCAAGCTACTCGGCCTCAGTCCCTTGCAGAGCCAAGTACCAGGGTGAACCTCGAGGTATTGAAGGAGCAGTGCACAATCGTTTCTTGCTATATCAGTAGATAGCGCCTCCTTTGCGCAAGAACATGTGACCCAAACTCGCACTCCAAGCTTGCTCCTCATCAGCGTCTCTCTATTCTTGTAACCGTAGGTCAGTACATTGGGAACATATCATTTGAGTCAAAGTGCTCTGGAGGTTTCAAAATATATCCTCTTCATAGTTGAGGGGACCTTGTTCAAGAGGTGGCAATCCCCTCCTAGAATCTTGATCCGGTGATCCCAGAGTTGGAGCCCGAGTGATACTCGCTTCCTCCCATCATGGGATCTTGATACCTATTGGGATCTGGGTTCCTAACATAAAGGATCTTGATCATTGATTGTGAAGGATCTTGATCCACGCCTACAAATTGTCTACTTAATTGATGATTTTTATTATTTTATATTATTTCCAAGGGTATTTTGATGATGGAATTATTTCATACATTTGCATTTTTCACTTCATTTTCATTTAAAATATGTAATTTATAATAAAAAAATTTTCCTTGCATTTCTTAATCACCTTTCTGTCATTTCATGTATTTATTGTATCTCACTTCAAAGATTCCCTAAAATATTTTCCATATTTTTCAATTATTAATATTTTTCATACCTTACATTTTTTTAACACAAAAATGTCTTTTACCTTTCAAAAGTGTCTACTCAATTTACGATTTTTTTTGTATATGTTATTTGAAAATGCATGAAAATAATGACATTTTTCACTGATATATTTACTATTTCATTTAAAGACTTCTGTTTATAGTAGAAAATCTTTTTTTGGATTTCATAATGACAAATTTTCGTGGACTTCATAATGCCCTTTATGTCTTTCATTTCCTAAGTAATCAATTTAATATCATTTCATGCATTTATTGTATCAAATCTTCCTAAATCCTTTCCTTGATTTTCAATTATTAAGATTTTTGTACATTCTATTTTGCTAACACAAAATGCCTCTTTCACTTCGTATAAATTCTTCTCATCTTCTGTTTATAATAGAAAATATTTTTGGATTCTGTGATTTTCTTATGCATGTCATTTGCTTATGTCTATAGACTCTCTTATGTCTACATACTCGAAGTGCACTCTCTGTAAGTGTACCCTATAGACTCGTAAGTGCACTCTTGTTTTGGATTGTGTAAGTATTTATGGGACTTTCTAGCAATAAAGTTCTTATTAGCATGTATCCAGCATATTGATAATGTTCAAAGATTGATTGATCATTCTTTTATTTTAAAAATATCATTTCTGAAAAATTGATAGGACATATTTGTAAGTATATGCACACACATACATTTATGGTTTATGATTCAGGTAATTGCAATAATATATATATATATATATATATATATATATATATATATATGATTTATGATTCAGGTAATTGCAATAACATATACAGCAACATTTGAGAATACTATGCATAAATACATGTCTATATGTGTGTGTATATATATATATATATATATATATATAGTATTTTTTCTATAAATATATACATATATACATTATTTTTTCTATATATAAATAAATTGGAATAATATATATAGAAAAATAATATGCACACACACACACACGCACACAAACACAAAATGCATGCGGTGCTCCCATTGCGCTCCCATGTACATGTAGTGCATATATAGGAGATCGCTCCCAAGTTACTCCGTGAGCAGCAGTCCCAAGCGCTCCAAGGGTAGGGATGCTTCAGCCAAGGGTCGATCTCAGGCTCCCGCACCCGCACCCACACCCACACCTGCACCATCTCCCGTTCCCAACAACTTTGAAATTCGTTACCGCTTGCCAATGGCTCTGCATTGGATTACCAGGTGCCTATTCATTGACCCACAACATAAGTACAAAACATCGGATACATCAGATTCCCCACCCCACAACACTAGATTAGGAACACGAGAAATTTTCTCCTCGGATTCTATCTGTGGACAAATCTTGAGGCTAAGCGAATGTTGATTATTGATTTGGTCCCTTCTTGTCTTGCCGCTTATCAATCTCAACATCCTCATCTCCGCTACACTCATTCTATGGGTATCTTGTTTTTTGACAGCCCAACATTCCGGCCCATAAAGCAAAGCTGGTCTCACAACTGTCCTACGTTGTTTTTTGAAAACCTTTCATATTCCTAGTTCCCTACTAATTCACCAATTAAATTAATATCATACAGAAATATATGCAGGAACCAGTTCAAATATCTATATTCAATTCAGCCACTCAACTCCTAGTTCTAGTTTGAAAGACCACTCAAATTGTTCTTTCCATTATCAATAAGTGCCTCATATATAGGCATTTTTGTATTAGCGATCAAAAGCATCATATATTACACAGAAACAAAAGGAAGAAATACCTGTAAAATTAGACGATCTTAGTGCCTCACATGAACGTTGGACTTGTTCAATACATGGAGAAAATGAGCAAATAACTCCATCCTGTTTCAACATCTTTCCTGCAGATGGAATGGCTAGCCAAGGCTGGGGAAGGTCTAGAAAAACTGAATCTATAGTCCCCTCGAACTTCTCTGGGAAGCCCTCACCTTGGATGTCCCGGACATTTACTGTAATCAATTGGCTCATACCTATCTTCTCAAAATCCTCCCTGTTGATAGGAACCAAAAAAACCAACGATATAAGAGCAAAATATGTATACGGCATTCATTGTATCAAAGCAATGTGGTAGAACATTACTTTTCCAAATGCTAGTAAGTGCCAAGCTCTAAAGGGAGCCTCAATTATATATTAAAGTATCGACCTCAATTATATATTAAAGCATTGACTTGAACTAAGTCACATGTAGGCCAATACTTGTCCTAAATGCTAGCTAGCTAATACACTCCAAAGAGAGCCTTGAGTTATTTCCACATAAATTACAATAAAGGAATAAGCTTTGGTGCTCTGACAGGTTCAAAAGTGTTTACTCCTGACTCATTTGTATTGTTCAATCATTTTGAAGCTGGAGAAGCTCAAGCATTCTTGAAGATGGATGAGGATGAAAGGGCACACTGGTTTAAATTTAAATAGGCAACTTAATGCAGTTCCAATAATTAGATGCTTGAACTACAAATTTTTAAGCAAAGTAAAATATATATTTAAATATAATCAACAAGTCGTACTTGGATATGTTTACCTGTTTTTTGACGTAGTGTTTTTCTGATTATGGTGAAACATATACTTTGTTTGAAATGGCAAAATTATCTCTCTCTATGTGCCTGAAACGAGCATGCAGATTGATCCACTCACAAAATTAGGCTTATTAATGGAATATTATATGTTGTACTTTTTTAAGATGGATTTTTGCATTAATGGATGGAGTGCAATGCGTTTGTTTGATGCATTGCTTTTTGGGCAAGCTTTCTATGCTTCACTTACAGCATAAAACTTCTATACTTTCCCCTATCCAACCGTCCATTCTAAATGGGCGGCTTAGATGGACCCAATCACAATGTCACCGTCTATTCTATTTTAGTTTTAATTTTTTTTATACAAAACATTTTGACACCAAAAATTTGGGCATCCAATAACTCGCACCTATAAAATATATATATATATATATATATATATATATATATATATATATATATATATATATATATATATATATATATATATATATATATATAAACAACAACAACATTCCCATTAAAATAAAATGACTAAAATGCCCCTGAAAGTTTCAGGGGTATTTTGGTCATTTTATTTTATCTACAATATTTTTTATATTTTATTTAGGTGTGCCCCATTTAGGTGATGCCACATACCAAATTTCATATTCATATAAATAGAATACTTTGAGGAGTCGGATTTAGATTAAATGGTTAGTGGCTCACTTGATCTAAATTGGACGGCTAGATGAAGGGGGAAGTATATACCTTTTATGTTGTAGGGGAAGCATAGAAACCTTTCTCTTGTTTTTCATATGGTTGTTATTTTTTTCATGATGGAATGTAATGTAATTGTCTGAAATGGTGAATATTATTTTTTTCATGATGGAATGTAATGTGTTTCTATGTGCCTGAAATGGGCATATTGAGTCAATCGCAAAATGGGCATATTGATGGAATGAAAGTCTCGCACAAATTCATCAATGATGCACATACACAAATATATGGGAAAGTCGTTTTTTGAAGTTTGCTTTTTTCTATATCCGCTTATGCATGTATTTCTCTAGTTGGGATTTTGCTTGTAAGGTTTGCATGCATAGTCTCTCTTTACAAGTTTCATGCATGTTTAACTAATTTCATAGCAGGATGACTCTCCAAAGGACTCTAGGAAATGGCCATACCAGTTTTCCTATATGGGGCTGAATGTTGGACTGACAAAAAAGAATATACCCATAGAATGAGTGTAGCAGAGATGAGGAAGTTGAGATGGATGAGTGGCAAGACAAGAAGGGATAGAATTCGAAATGAATCCAATCAGGAGAATTTAGGTGTGGCATCAATAGGCGAGAAGACGAGAGAGAGTAGACTTTGGTGGACTGGCTATATATGGCACCGACCAAGTACAACACCTATTAGGACGTGCAAGTTAGTTCAAGTGGAAGAATTTAAAAGGACAAAGGGTAGTCCCAAAAGGACGTGCTTGAAAGTAGTTCAAAAAGATATGGGGACTTATGGCCTCACTGAGGGTATGGCCTTTAATAGAGCAGAATGGCGGACCAGGATTTGTGTAGCCAACCCCAATTAATTGGGAAAAGGCTATGATGATGATGATGAATATGTTTTTTTTATTTTATGTGTTATATCATTGTAATTTTGATATGTAGGTTTTACCTAGATGTTTTCTTTTTGCCTTGATAATGCTTGCTTTACTTCATCCTTGGATTGTTAAGAGCTCAAGATATGAAAGGATCAATGTAACAATTATTTCTACTTCATTTCCTATTTGTATTTTAGATGAACATTTTTTAATATTTTTTGGATGACTAATTTGAAAATTGTGTATGTATTAACAATTTTCACTCCTTGTAAATGTTTTCAAGTTTTACTTTGTCGTTTTTGTGTAATTTTCAGGCTTAGGTCATAAATTGATACTTGATAGCTAAGGGTTGTAGGTGAATGTCTTCCTCGAGCTCAAGTAAACAAAGTGATATGGGTTGGGAATATGGATATTGTCCCAACCCTAATGAAAAGAATAAGTAGCTTGCAAGTTTTGCAAAAAGGAGTATAATGTTGTCATTAATCAATTGAAAAAGCATTTGGCTAGCATAAGAAGAGACATACCACCATATCCTCAAGTCCCTGCAAAGCTCAAGAAAGAGATGTTGGATCATTTAGAAGGGGTCCAAAAGAAGAAAAAACAGGCCAAGAAACAATATCAAGACATCAGGGCCTATGTAATATCCATGGAATAGATGAAGAAGATGAAGAGGGAGGAGCCTCCATATGTAGACCAAATAGGCATAAGAGACCTCAAAGAAGGGGACCTATTGATACATTCTTCCCACCTCCCGATCCCGAGATGGTGGTTCGCGAAAAGGAGCCGGCACAGAGTAGTCTAGAGAGTCAATTGAAGAAGCAGTATAGAGAAAGGGTGAATCAGTATGTGGCTCGGTGGTACTTTCAAGCCAGTCTCCCATTTAATACTACCAATTTGAGGAGCTTCCATGCTATGTTAAAAGTAGTGGGGCAGTATGGCCCAGGATATAGGGGCCCAACACCTCATGAGCTCAAGGGGCCTTTGTTGAAGAAAGACGTGGAATTAACAAATGACTACCTGAAGGCCCACAAGGATGCTTTGGGGCATAATGGAGTGACTATTATGACAGATTTTTTGACCGATAGGAGGTATAGGAGTGTTATGAACTTATTAGTTAATTTCCCCATGAGGTATAGGAGTGTTATGAACTTATTAGTTAATTTCCCCATGAGGTATAGGAGTGTTATGAACTTCTTAGTTAATTTCCCCAGGAGGTATAAGAGTGTTATGAAGTCCATTGCCGAGTCCAATAAGATTCATGATGCTGCTTTCATTACAGTTTTGTGGATAAGAGCATCACAGAGGTGGGGGAGGCACATGTTGTGAAGTTGTTACAAATATGGCTAAGGCCAATCTGGCAACTGGTAGATTGTTGAGGATTTCGAGGCTGTACATTTTCTGGACGCCTTGCATGGCTCATTGTAAAGATTTCATGCTTGAAAAAATTGCTACAAAGAAAGCAGTGCATGAGATATCAGAAAAAGCCAGAGCTATAACTGTCTTTATTTATAGCCGCACCCATGTTTTGGCAATGAAGAGGAAGCTAACAAATGGGACTCACTTGGTGATGTCGGAGGTCACCAGGTTTGCCACTTCATTCTTGTCTTTAGATTCTTTGAATAAGTAGAGAGACAAGCTTCGAACCATGTTTGTCTCTAAAGAATGGAAGGGGAGCAAGTGGTCTATGGAGGCAAAGGGGAAAAAGGTTTAGGATATTGTTATGGAACCCAGGTTTTGGAGTGGGGTTCCGTTTTGCCTTCGTATTTTTGAGCCACTTGTGAAAGTGCATGATGTCAACCCACATCAGCCATGTTGTTGATGTGGCGTTGATGTGCAGCCATGTTGGCAGTGCCCGGGGGACCCTTTGGCCATTTGGGCCCCACGTTGCAATGTCCTTGTTTGGAAGTTTGATAAACAATTTATTTCAACACTCTTTTTACATCAGAAAGATTTCAAAAAATTCTCAAAATTTCCCTAAAATCATTTTCAATAATATTTTACTCTTCTCCATAGATTTTGGGATCAATAGAAATATCAAGAGCAAAATTAGTATTCTTAAAGAAATTAAACTTGATGATTTGGGAACTCCACTTGACAACTCCCAAGGCCCTGAGTCATTTTCTCGAAATTAACCCAACAAGGCCCATGGCCGACTGTTTTCATTGAGGCTAATCTAATATCCCATAATTATATTAGATTGTAGGTAGACCCCTAAAGACATGCATTCTTGGGATGTGGGGTACTCTCTCTAACACGTGCATGTCTCTCTCCAGTGGATTACACTGTGAGAGAGCGGCTTCCCATTTGCGACTGGTCATGCACATGCCGTGAGAAGGTTCGAAGTTTGGGATTTGGCTCGTGATATCTCAAAGCCTATTCATTGGGACACATAGCTTCTCTCATTAATCCTCAACAGCACCCAGAAATACTAATTACAAAAATTCTCTTATCCATATACGCATTTTCTCATATAATAACAGTAATAGTCATCCCTTAGCTGAAAAGATCATGAAGTGTACTAATACCAACCCTAACTAGGGGTAACCCTCAAACCTTTCGATTTGTTGCCCTATAATCTCACTCCTCATGATCCGGGGTTTTGTGACTCTATGAATACCAACTCTGGATCCTAGTTCGCACAAAATTGTGAGCCACATGTTCTTGATCACTCCCACAAAGAACAAGAAGCATAGAAAATCTTTGTGTTGAGGACTTGAAAGGCCATAATGCCAAAATTCTCCCACTTGGCTTTTTGAGGCCTTGTACTCGAATACACATACAAACCATGTCTATACATACATACATTCTAATGCAAATTTCATTCCCATGCTCATACATACGCTCTCATGCAATTTGTATTTAAAATCAAGGGCAAATGTGTAATGTGATTTAAATTGATTTTTGAATTTTCAAAATCATTATTTAGGAGGAAAATTTGAAAATCAACTTGTACTATGGAAATAAAGGAGGATAAATCACAATCACTCATCAAAGATAGCTTGTGAGTGGATGTGGAGCTAGGATCAATCCTCTTTCCAAGCCATAGATGCCCTTGCATCAATGAAAGCTCATTCTTCATGATCACAGAGAGCCCCACTCATTTGGCCTTCATCTTCTTCACCATGGTGCATGTGGTGTAAAGTGATCAAAGGCAACGAAGGAGACCTTTTCCCCACGCTGAAGCCCATCTTGTTATTGTTGTCCAATCAAACAAAACAGCAAGGTATAATCCTACTTTGGTTAATTTTCATCAGTTACTTCTTCCCTTTATGCATCCATGCTTTGGTTTCAAGCCTACTTGATCATAGTCCATTTTGGTACAATTTTCAGTAGTTTTTCTTATCTAGTTCTTTTTTAACTATACATGTATTAATGATATAGTCAAATGAGGTTCCCTTATAGGGCACCCTTTACATCCCCAAAGGGTTTAAAAGAGAGGCAAAAGAAGGCTTGTGGCTGGGAAGTTAAAGGTGGGGGTGGACAAATCTAAAGCACCCTCAGGGTGTTAGAGTGGACTCCCTCCTTAGCAAGAAGGTCTGCATTCGAGTTCGCTTCCCAAAACACATGGCGCCATGAGATTAAGATAGCCCGCAACAACTGGTATGACAACTGGGATATCTCATCAAAGATGTCATCTAAACACCAAGGGCAAGGATAAAGACCGGATGCCCACGAAAGAACATTCTTGGAGTCTCCTTCGACCACCATGGATGAATCCCACATGTTGTTGAGTCTTTGCAGGCCTTCCAAAAGGGCACGGACTTCAGCGAGGGTGGTCTCCACAGAGCTGCCCATGAAATTTTGGGATTGGCCACATAAAGTAGGTTAGCACAGTTCCTGTGGAAGTCATTGGATTGGAAGCCTTTGAACAATCTATGGTTTGAGGCCCAGAAAGCCATTAAGTTCGAAATTTTGTCGGCCGATACCGCAATTGATGGTCTTTCTCCTCTAAAATCCTGTGATTTCTTTCTATCCATAATACCCACAAAGTGCCAGAAACCGAGGTTTTCCAAAGTTCTCTTCCTGCCTTGGGCCATGGCGAATAAAGGTAAGCTCGGAACAGGTGTGGGATGGAGCTTGGGGTTACCCATGACCACTGAAAGAAGCCCAATATACAGGTCCATAATATTCTTGCAAACCCACAGTGGAGGAAGGTGAATTTTGCTGAATTTTCTTGAGTAGTTTGATGCCGAATTTGCACATTCTTGACCCAAAATCAGTAAGATTTTAAGCCCCTCGTGAGATTCATATCATTATTTTATAGGCCGTAGTAATGTTGTTAGCCTCCCACTATATTGAACCATTACCTACAATGATGGCCATACTTGAGTATCACACAACAGTCTCTCATACTTTGATTCCCATAAAGCTTCGCATGAATTTTTCTTTCAAAATCTTGAGCATATTTAAAGTTTGCTATCCTAGTTCACTGCATCCCATAACCTACATTGCTTTGGACCATATTTCTCATGTTATCAAAGTAGCATCATCATATAAGCTATAAATAAGAACTTAATGGACAAATAATTAATCCATGTGAAGCATCCCATAATTTTGAGTCCTTGTGCACAAATTTGGTTTGCCTCATGTGTAAGGAGATTGGCATTTTAATGTGTTTAGGAGTATGTAATTGTTATATTTGTGGTCCTAATATTTATGGACAGATTTGATATGTAATTTGGTTATGTAATGTTCATTTTGGCCAATCTTCATGTTATGTGTTAAGTGGAAATAGTTTTGGACCAAGATGATATGTTGTTGAAGTCTTTTGGGGTGTAATTGTGTACGAAATTTTGAGTAATGTCACTCTATATGTTGCTATAAAGTCTAGTTAAGGGGTGTTTTTGTGTGTTCATGTAAACTTTTTAAGTTCTCTTGACACCCCATCAAGTGATACCAAAGCAACAAATTCCAAACGTACTCTAAACCTCTACTTCAACATGCAGGCCTACTAAAGAAGCTTGTGCAGTAAGATCAACAAATACAATCTATAAAAAAAGAAGTATATCGTTCAGATTACAAAAAGAAGCAGCATGAAAGTTATCCAACCAAAAAATTTCACATATTTTAGTCAAAACAGGGTTCTTGTTTTCTTCTCCTTTTGTTTTCTATTGGAATCATGGGAAATGAATCCCCCACCTAAGCAAAGAGAAGAGTTTCACAATCCACACAACTAGAGAATGGCATGGGAAAATACTCAGCTTTCTAGGCAGGAAACTCTTCATTTAAGCAATAAGGACAGAATAAAATATCATTAATGTTGAGAAATTAAATTGATTCTTTCAAAACAAACCCAAACAATTAAGCTGTACTGTAGTCCTCCATGTTGGACCAGATCAGGAACTTGAAGATCTGATAATCAAAAATAAGAGAAAAGCAATACGACTGCCAGAATATCAAAGGCACTAAAACTGCCATACACGACCAACTTAATATGAAAATGCAAATTCCATAACATGAACTTGCAGAGTAACTGAAATATCCAGCTTGATTGAAGTGACTAACACAACCCAGCCCAACAAATTTTACAATTACAGGAAGGCAGTTAGGCTAAAAGATTCCCCAAAAACATCTGCTGAAAATTAAAAATACAAGAAACGAAAGGTCAATATTTTCCATCTTGATCTGACCCCTTTGGTTTCATGAAAGCAGCTAAAGCAACCTAAATGTTAAAAGAAATCAGTAAAACCCCCATTTCCATGCCAGCACATATATCATAACCCCATTCATTCAACCAATGAAATGAATCTTAATGTTGCCACCTTAACTACAGTAAACAAATTAAAACAAGGTGCACACTTTTAAACGTTAATCCACAGTAACTAAGCAAACCTTGCAGAAGCAGCTCGGGGTTCATGGAAGTCAAAGGTGTAGACATGTCCTGTTGGAGCAACCGCCCTAGCAAGGGAAGTGGTGAGTGACCCACTGCCTGTCCCAGACTCAAGCACCACGCAACCAGGCACAATCTCCAAAAACGAAATAACGAAGCTGATGTCAGCAATGTAAAGTATCTGAGTCCTGTGACTGAGGACCAATGTCCATAGCTCTGGGGTGGGTGCCAATAGATACACAAACTTTCCCTTTTGGTTGAAGACCTTGGACCCAAATGGCTTACCAATCCAGTCAGAGTGTTTGAAAACACCGAATCTGTTCTGAAGCTCTGAGCCATCCTGGACCTTGATGGCCTTCATGCTGTCATGTCTCTCGTATACTATGACCAGATCACCTTCAGAGATGTGGCGTTGGAATGTCTTCTTGTCAGAAGGGTTGATGGCTAACATCATTACAAGATCATAGACATCATATTCTTGATCAACTACAAGTGAACCCTGCCCTGAATGAAAGGGAATTCTTTGGAGATTAATAATTAAATTTAAATGATTATGAAGAAAAATAAAGTGAGAACACAGTTTAGCTTTAATCCAATAAGGCTACTACCAGGAGAGAGCAAAGCATAATCAAATATTCTATATTTGTCAAAATTACTTTACTGATTCCTTGTCTAACTTTATTTTCTTCGGTTTCTTAAGGAAAATGGTTTGATGGGGCTGCAGCCCTATCAAAATAAGTAAAGCCTCACCTCATAACTCATCAAAATTGCAATTAAGAGTGTTGAAAAACCTTTAAATCGATTATCTCAACTTGAACATTTTGGGTGTGAAAAAAAAACTAGGATTTCAAATTCCAAAATAGGATATATTGCAACAAATCATCTAGACCATCCAATTCAACCTAAAAATAAGTGTTCACATATCCGCAAGAGCGGTACCATCTTTTGAGTTTAATTTTATTGTCGGTGCTGGAAATTAATTTTAGAGCCATCATGAAGATTTCTGATGCCGAAAATACTTTCCGGATGAGGATTTGAGGTGAGGCTTTATTTTGTTTTCATAAAGCCTAGACCCTATAGTAAGTTCATCCTTTTCTTCTGCATTCTGAGCCCTATCTCCACCTACCACCTTCTCCCCTTTCTAATTCCACTTTATAAAAGGAAAAAGTTTGTATAAGGTTGCAACCTTATACTGTTGAGGAAAGGTGCATCTAAAAAATCCTACAGCGGAGAGTGTTTCCACATAGGAGAACCCTCCAACTGATTAACTCGACCTTGAGATGAATGGACATGAAGAAAAAAAAGAATTCCAAGTTCAAAAATAGTACATCTTGTTAAAAGTCATATGGGCCGTCTGTTTTCAAGATTTTCAAGTGTTTATTGATCTGCTCAATTTGTACCATTTTTTAAATTTTAAAATTTCTAACTGAAGATAAAAAGAGATTTTTAAGTCATCATAAGATTTTAGATTCCGAAACGACATCTCTAAGTAAATTTATAGGTGCGCCTGACTTCTACAGTATAAGGAGGCAGCCTTATACAAACCTCACCAATTATAAAATCATAAGAATCCCTCCCTCCCTGAAAACCCATTCGTAAAACCAGTGCTGTAAACCCCACTTAGTCACTCTGTAACCCTCCTTCCCTCTGAAAACCCATTCTTTAAACCCTTGCCAAACTATTCAATGGAATCCTCCAAATAAGAACAACTCAAAACATGGACAGCTATAACATGTCTATATAAATTTAAATGCTTAAAAGTGCAATGAATTAACCATTTCAAAGCCAATATAAAATGATGATTCAGAACCAATAACTGAACAAAATATCACATATCATTCAAACACAAAAATCTTAAACTTCGAGCCCCCTAAAACCAGTTGGAAACTTAATCCAACCAGTACGGGTATATTTGGAGTTCTTATTTGCTTTTATATTTGGTGTTCTTAGTTGTTCTTATACTGGAAAAAATCAGTAAAACATTGAAAATAGTAAATTAGTAATAACAATAAAACCTGATTTTTTATTAAAATAGTGTTGTCAATCTTTCAATTTATTATTATTCAGTGGAAAGACCATCAAAGGGAAAATTCTTGTAACATATGTAATATTGCCAAAAACTAGTGCATTGAGCTCTTATCAACAGTTTCGAAAGTTTGAAACACCTGCAATTTTTTCAAAAACTTTTTGGGTTGTTTCAGATTTTCGTGGGCCACATTACTTGCTTTCAAAAACAAATTCATGGGTTTTCTTGTGGAGTTATATATTGCGTCAGTTTTTGTGGGGTTTTGTGGTTTCCTAGTGGGGTTTGTTTGTTATTGATTTCATGCTTCATTATACTCAGATAATGTAGAGATGGCTATCAATTATACTCAGAGAATGTAGAGAGAGAAAGTATTACCTTGGCCTGGAGAAAGAGCAATGGCAATGGTGAATCAGTTGTTATGGGGAAAGAGATGCATAAAACAATTATGGGTAGAGAGAGAGTGAGAGCTCAGATGGTGCTAGGGCAGCGGGAGATTTTGGGTTTAATAATGGGATGAAGTCAGTGTAGGGTCTAGGCTTTATGAAAACAAAATAAAGCCTCACTCAAATCCTCACTTGAAAAGTACTTTAGTAAGTTGTATGATGGTTCTATACTTAATTTTTGGCACCGATGATGAAATTTGAAAATCAAAATATACTACGGATCTTGTGGATATATGCATAATTATTTTTAGAGTGAAATAAATAGTCTAGATGATTTGTTACAATATATATTATTTTTCAATTTAAAATCTTAATTTTTTTCACAACCATAATGTTCAAGATGAGATGATTGATTTATAGGTTTTTTAACACGATTTGTAATTTTTTATGAGTTATGATGTGAGGTTTTACTTATTTTAATAAAGTTACAGGCCTATTAAACCATTTACCTTAGGATGCAGTTGGCATGCGGCCAACCTTTAGAAATATGGGCTTGGTAATAAATATATTTTTTAAATATAATTGGATTCTAAATTTTAGATAATATATAATCTTTAACATGGAGATCATGCATATGAAAAAAAAAAATGAAAACTAAAAATAATAGTTATATTAAAAAAACATTTGGACCAGTTAGTTAAAATTGTTTTCAGATAGACCAACTATTTGCATCCATATTTAAGATAGATCAGTGTTTGCAAAATCGAACCGGAACGGTTAACCGGTCATGAGGCTAGGAGCGGTTCGAACCGGAACCAGACTAACCAGAGCGGTAACCGGACTAACCGGTCAAGTAGATTTTTTTTAAAAAAAATTGACTCAAAACCCCCCAAAAAAAATAAAAAAACTTAGATTAAGTATACACTATCATATTACATACATTTATCTTATAAAAAAAATTGAAACAACTTTTTATATAATTCAATATTGGAATATTATGGAGATATGCGAGACAATTTATAATTTCACATAAATTCAATTGAGGAAGTTACAAAGTCCAACTAACAATGGATGATGCAACAATATATGCTTTTATGTTTTTTTAATATTGATGTTGAAAAATGTTGTTTTAATGTTGAAAAACCCTTTAATACAGTTTAGAATTGAATTTCATAGCGTATTTTTTTGTAGCATGATGTTCCCAGTTTTTCGAAGGGTTGTGAGTCTAAGAGAGAGCACCTCGTTTACTCAATAACTTGGTTATCAAATCTAAGGTGTTGAGTGTTGTTTCAAATGGCCAAATCGCATATTTTAAAAAATATTGCCGAGTCGATTTTCAAAGGGCCAAAACAATTTTAAAATGGTCAAACCTCGTTTACTCAATAACCTTTAGAGTTAGGTTTTAACATGAAAAAAAAAAAAAATTATATAAGATGGCAACTTTAAAATGTAGAGTTAAGATGCATATTAATAAATAAATAAATAAATAAGTTAAATTTTTATCCATTTCGGCATGTGGAAACATGAGAGATGAGTAAAACACATTTTAGTTTCTACCACTCTTCTTCATAAAGGCTAATAAATAGATTTAACGAGTATGAAGTTGCAAAAAATGATAAATAGCGAGCAACAAATAAAAAACAAATTAGAATAAAATGTCACAACTAAACAAGAAGTTGAGAACTAAGACAACAATAACATGCACCAAAATAACATTAAAAATAAATATTTTTTTTTCTCATATTCATCACAAAAAAAAATATTTTTATAAAAAAAAAATATAACATTAAAACCAATCCAACAAGCTCATAAAAAATATATAACATTAAAAAGAACGAAATATTTTATTCTCACATTTATAAAAAAAAAGACATTTTTGTAAAAAACATAAAAAACGATCCAAAAAGCTCAGCAAAAATATATAAAATTAAAAGAATAAAATAATATATTATTTTTTTCTTATATTCATCACAAATAACATATTTTTATAAAAACAAAACGTAATTTCATTAAAGAACACATTTTTTTTAAGAACCCTAAAATTGAGCCAAATAACACATAAACTTTAGAGTCAAAATCAACCCCAAATCTTTCATTTTTTGAACAAATTGACATTGGGGATATGATAGATACTTTAATTAAGATTCAAATGCCCAAAATGTCATAAAGATTCATTCACTATTGAGATCTTTATTCAAAAAATTGCGGATTTTTCACTTCACAAAAATTTTTGGAAAAAAACGTAGCAAAAAAAAATTGATATAAAAATATTTAATCAATAGTAAATCAAAATAATTCGTTTATTTAATACATGAGACCTTTATGATCAAACTTCAGTGATCAATTCGATAAAAATCTATCAATTGATCGATCAGAAATCTATTTGTTTAGATAAAAAACAATTCTTCGAGCGGCAGTACTTGGGGCCCAATAAAACCTCAAATCTTCATCGTTTTGGAAATTTTGAAATATGTGAACGTTGAATCCTTCAACAATGAATCAAAGCCCTCCATTTTATGAAAATCTATGAGGTATTGAAGCTGCATTTGATAGAATGGCGGAAATTTCTAATTTTCAAAAAACCCATTTCAATCCTCCAAGAACTCTTTGTTTTTGGAATTTTGATTCAATAATCGACGATTTATAGAAACTTTCCGGTGTATAACATCAATAGTTGACCGAAAAAAAGAAAAAATATACAAAAAAAAGCAGCAAAATCTCGTTCTGTAAAAAATAACGAGCATGTATCAAATAACGGCTGCTATTTGATGTGTTAAAAACGCCGTTATATCAGGCGTTAAAACGGTAAACCATACCGGTTAGGAAAAATCGGCTAGTTTATACTAAAAACTGCCAGTTCGACCTCAAACCGGCCGGTTTTGGTGCTGATATTTTTTGGAGAGTGCCATCTTATGAGGTGTACCGTAAAACCGGCCCTAACCGAACTCGCCACCCCACCTGTAGCGATCTAACCGGCCGGTTCCGGTTCTAACTGGCTGGTTCCGATTCTAACCGGCTAGTTTTACGAACACTGAGATGGATGCTTTATGCATCACGACTGCATATTGTAGAAATGCGGTCTAGCCCACATGAAACAATCGTTCTTTACCTTAACAATAATCCGATTATGCTTGCATTGATCCCAATATTTCCGATAGAAAAAAAAAAAGAGAAAGTTTGTAGAAGGTTCTAACCTTATACTATAGAGGCAAGGTATCAAGCAAAAATAACTTGTTGAAGTAAGAAAATTTATTTTTATTGGTCATCTTGACCTCAAGATCAATATAAACAAAAATTATACTCTCAAGTCTTAAAAATAGTTTATCATGTCATAAGCTATCTGAACCGTCTATTTTCAAAAAAGTAATGATCCTTTGAGACCCTCCCACACCCATGTGTGTAGGACCCCAAAGGATCACCATTAAATTTGGCACATATCTCTAGAAAAGTCAAGCCCCACACCCATGATAACTTTTATAGAGATTGTGTCAAATTTAATAGTGATCTTTTGGGGTACACACATGGGTCCGAAAAAGTCTCAGTATCATTACTCATTTCAAAAATTTTATGTATTTAAAGAATTATGTAATTTACACTATTTTGGAATTTTCAATTCTATCTATCATTGAAGACGAATTTTCAAGCCATTGTAAAGCTAGTAACATCAGAGTTGCATCTTCCAGTAAAATTTAGAGGTTTGCCTTACTTATATGGTGTAAGTTGCGTTGGCACCCTATACAAACCCGATTCTCAAATCTTCAAGTCTTTTACACCGAGGGAGTAAGCATACATTATGCTCCCGCAGAAATATAATACATGTGTTCTTGAATTATTCTTATTTACTTTTATGAGAAAGAAAACCAAATGTATTTAAAAGTTCCGAACTCCAATAAAGTTCATAGGTGAAAGGATAGTTCTTGAGCTATAATGCTAGATCTTGCTCGTCTAGCTACCGTCACTAGACAAAACGAAATATCCATAAAAAAAAATATAGGGTTTTTTTGTCTGCCAAAATAATTATGATGATTTTATATTTGGTTTTGGAAATGTTTATGAGACGTTTACTTTTGATATAAAGTGGTCAAAATTAATCTTGACCAGTCGATGTGAAATTAGATGGCAGCATTTATTTTATTGACCAAGCTCAAACTTCAAAATAAATTTTTTCGAACTTTGTGACATATCTAAGCTATTAGATTTCCAATTGCATGGTAAAGTTAAATGGTCCCATTGTATACAATATGTTTTGGGGATTTTATATAATAACATCATTTATCTTTAATACGAGGTGGTCACAATTTCTTACAACCATTTGATGTAAAATTTGATAGTTTGGATGTGTCACAAAATTTGAAAAAATTTCATTTTAAGTTTGAGCTTGGTAATGGAATAATTACAACCGCTCAATTTCACATCTAACGGTCAAGATTAATGTGACCACCTTGCATCAAAGATAAATGATCTCATTCTATATTTTATCAAAAATAAATTCTCTTTCTAGAGTTTGTTATTTTTTTAAATTTAAGAAATATATCCAAATATTTAAGAGAGGTTTTTTATTCAATTTCAAAATATCCATAAAAATAAATATATGACCATGTTGAAATAGTCGCAAATAGGTAAAATATTGAATAGCTCATCTCATCCTGAAAATCTAAGCATGCCTCTTGGTGTCAGGACGAGCATAGGTTGCGTTAGTTTTTGCTTATTATTCAGCTCCGAGTTTGTGAAGTTTGTCACCTTGCTAGAATTCCTGGCACAGTTAACTGAATTATCGTCACCGTTAATGAGTTATTTATGCGGCTGATCTTAGACGTTCATGTTCTTGGGGTTTAGGCATGGAATGGATCCGGACCCGGGTAGACCCAAACTGGGTTCAGGTATGAATCCATAAATTGGACTTGGCGGATTACGTCCGGATCCAAATCTTGGACCCAGTCCGATAATATTTTTGGGTCTCAAATTATAACATATATTCATATATAGTTAAATACATATATGTGGAAAAGTTTATATAGAGCCAAAGCTATAAACAATCAAATTAGAGCCTACCTCAACAAGTTTACTAGAAGAGGTGGTTTTGATCTCCAAATGTCCTCACATTGATCTTCTCGACATCAAGATGGATGGACATGAGAAAAAAAACAGATTTCAAGTTTTGAAAATGGGGTATTTTGTAATGCATTTTTTGATAGTCAATTTTCAAGATTTTCAAGTTTTTTTAGATCTATCTATTTACACTATTTTTGAAGCTTTAAACTTTATAAATAAAGATGAAAATATATTTTAAGGCTATCACAAAGATTTTCAGTATTGAAACCTCATTTTTCCACACTATTTGAAAGTACGTTCTAATTTGATTGTTTAGAGCCTAGGCTCTATACAAACCGCACCCTTTAATTTTTGGGTTGGGTCCAGTGGGGTCCAGTCCAGATCAGTCTGGATCCTGGTACGGCTTTGAGTTAATGTTCACCCTTAGTGCTTTATGCAATCGTACTGCAGTTAAGATTTCAATTAGATTAACAGGTTATATTTTGGTTGAATACTTTCTTAGCATTTAAATGAGTGTTTAAAAAATGTTGATCTAGAATCAAGATTGAAATCATCTGAATTGGTGGGAACTGACCCAGTTCTCAATTACAACTAGGAATTGGAATTGTTAGGTTCCCTTAGGGAACCACAATTCATTTTTTTATTCTTTTTTTTTTTTTTTTTTATGGACCAATTCTTAATTGAGAGGATCGGTCGGATCGCCCAATTCAGCAGCCAATTTGGGTTTTAAAACACTGGGTTAAAGACTTAATTGAGCGTTATTTGTGATTGGCAATTATTGTTGGGGGTAGTTGTTAAATAATTAAACTCTTATGGGTAATTTGATAAAGTCCCCAAAAAATATAAAAAAAATAAATAAAAAATGAAAGAAGGGTTCATGGATTGTGATTTTTTTATATTTTATTTTGGTTAAGTATAATGATTTTTTAATAGACCCAAGAAAACATTGAAAATCCTAAAGATAGAAAAATATCAATTTAGAGATAAAAAAAAAATTGGGGAGGGGGTATCATAGAAATCAAAAAAAAAAAAAAAATTTGGGGTTTCAGTGTAGGTGGGGTGCCAAGCCGTATCAATTCCTTCTTGAAACAGTTTCGGTCCTGGTTGATTCCCAATCCGAATCAAGTGATTGTCAATCCAAACACACTTTTGAACATTAATCTAAACACACACAGAGGAACTGGATGGTCTTAAAACACACACATGGAGACTGGATTGTCCCCAGAGAGAGAGAGAGAGAGAGAGAGAGAGAGAGAGAGAGAGAGAGAGAGAGAGAGAGAGAGAGAGAGAGAGAGAGAGAGAGAGAGAGAGAGAGAGAGAGAGAGAGAGAGAGAGAGAGAGAGAGAGAGAGAGAGAGAGAGAGAGAGAGAGAGAGATTTTTTTAAAACCTTTGTAAAGTATAACAATTATGTGAAGACTAATGGCGTTTATAACATCAAAGCAGATAGATGGTAGGGATTTGCTAATCCTAGAAAGTATAAGTGGAAAAAGAAGCATCCACTTGAAACATAGATACCTCATCCATCTCCCTCTGTCAAAAACATTGCTGGCAAATCTCACTAAAGATTCCTCATCAAAACACATGCTAAAAAGAAGCTCAAAAGCACTTTGCTTTCATCCTATACTAGTTGAAATTAAAGTCTCAAAAGTTTATAATTATTCAAAATGCACATACTGAAATACATTATTCCTCTATAATTAACATATAAAATGGTGGACAATCTAAAATTAAAAAGCAAAAGGAAAATATGTTAATATCTATTACAATTTGTAGTATTCAAAAAAGGATAAAGTTTATGTAAGGTCGTAACCTTAAAATATAGAATTAAAGTGTACATCAAAAATCCATCGGAAAAGGTTGTTTTGGTGTTATAAAACCCTGTAATTGATCATCTCGACATCAGATGTATGAATATGTGAAAAAAGAAAGATTTTGAGTCCCAAAAATAGTGCATCTTTGAGCATGTTATACGGGCCGCTCATTTTCAAGATTTTCATATTTTTATAAGTGTACTTGTTTTGATCTTTTTTTATAACTAGATATGAAAATGAATTATTAGGCCATCCTACAAATATTTGCACAAAAATTAGCTCTTATGAGGTGTACCTTATTTTGATTGTTTAAGGTTGCAACCTTATACAAACCATACCCTTTAGAAAATATTCAAATGTCTTTCATATTTATAGGTTAATCTACTATCATTTTTTGTAATTTTTATATTTCTGATACCCCTATTCGGTATTATCAGTTCTAATGAGCAGTAGGAAATTAATAGTTCTCATTTTGATCTATCCTTTCATCTTCACAAAGAAGGGAAAACCTTCTACGTTCCCCTTACAATATATTCCCCTTACAACATAGAAATTCTATCATCCTCCTACCATCCAGTTGTCCATTTTTTATCAAGGGAATCACTCACCGTTAGATCTTGGATCCATATTTTATTTTTAGTTTTTTTTAATACAATTTTTCTGAATATGAAATTTGGTATGTGTCATATTTTCATTGGGGTGCAACTATAAAAAATATGAACAATAATTTTTCGATAAAAAATAATGACCAAAATACCCCTTGAAATTTTCAAAGGTATTTTGGTCATTTTATTTATTTTAAATATTTTTTATATATATTTGTAGTTAGTGCGAGTTTAATAGAAGAATGGACATCCAAAATTTGGTATCAAAACAGTTCATAAAAAAAAATTTAAAAATAAAACAGTGTTGAGATGTGACATTGTGATTGGGGCAATCTTAACCCTCCATTAAAAAGTAGACGGTTGGATAAGGAGGAAGATAGAACTTCTATGTTGTAGGGAGAACATAGAAAGCTTTCCTTGCAAAGAATCATAGCGCTTATAGACTGCTCTAATTCCATTCAAAACAATTAATATTAGTTCTGAATTGCTTTTCATTCTCTTACAATAAGCGGTCCGATAATAGTTATAGTATGCTTTGATTCCTAGTTCATAGCCATTGAGTCCAATATATAGGTATTTTAGGAAAAATTTAAAAAAACAATAAAAGAGGAAAAAATATTAGGGCTTATTTCGTGAATAATAAGCACACACATATAGTTAGTTGCCTTCTAATTTGTATATTAAGAAACATTCATGGAAAGTTCATAATCAACTTTGTATCACTTTATGTGCTGGCAATTATTCATTTGTGAACCAAAATGTTACTTGAAAAATATTATGAAGGCACTAACCCTGTAGTGGGTAAGGGTGGCAATGGACTTGGACCCGACCTGGGACCTGAGGGGTAGATAGGCAGGGTCCGGGTCCGATAATATTTTTCAAATCCCAATATATAAAACATATTTAAATATAATTAAGTACATCGATATATTAATTTTTCAGTCAAGTTCCGTGAATTCAAGTTCGATCGGGTCTAGGTCTGGGTTTTTTGAGGTCCAGGTCATCCAACCCGACCGGTTGCCACCCATATATAGTGGGTGATAAATGCAAAGTAAAGTCTATGTCAAATTAAGTGGGGCCTACATATGCACAGTATAAGTAGGCTGACTTATAGAAACCCCATCCTTTTACTTAATGCACCCAACATTTTTGCAAAAAAATACTAAATTTTTTTTTTTTGTCAAATTTGTACAATGAGAGAGGAGCATGTAATATCAAATTTTAATAACTTCACCTCTCATCATTTCTCTGTGCTTTCTATGCCCTTCTCTCTTTTAACTCTTTAACTCCTCTCTCTCTCTCACCATGTCCTTATTCTATCGAAATTATGTAACCTTGCCCTTATTCTGTCTAACCCTTATCACTCTAATTGGTGCCCTTTCTCTCTCTAACTCATTTCCCTATTTCTCTCTATTACACCTCACTCTCTCTAACAATTTATAAACCTGACGCTTTCTCTCTCCAACAATTTATAAACCAGACGCTTTCTCTCTCCAACATGCCCTTTTCTCTCTCCAAATCCCCTCTCTATCTCTATGTAATCACACCCTTTCTCTCTCTAAATCCTCTTTCCAACAACATCTTTCCTCTCTCTAACTTCTTTTTCCCTTTTTCCAAGTCCTTACTCTCTCATTGTGCCGTTTCTCTCTCCCATTATTGCGCGTGGAATTTATGGGGTGCGATGAAAAGCAATTCTTTATCGGTTGCAAATGTTATCCATTAAGCGGAGCGAAATGGTAATAAAAATAGGGGTTTTTCTACAACATAGAAGTTTTATACTCCCCCTACCATCAAACTGTTCATTTTTTTATCAGAAGAGTCACTCACCGTTTGATCTTAAATCTAACATCTTAAAGTATTTTATTTTTATTTTTTTAATACAATTTTTTAAAATATAAAATTTGGTATGTGTCATCTTCTGATTGGGGCGCACCTATAAAAAATATTAACAATAATTTTTTGATAATAAATAATGACCAAAATACCTCTTAAAAATTTCAAAGGCATTTTGGTCATTTTTTTTATTGAAAATATTTTTTTTTATATTTTTTGTTAGTGTAAGTTTAATAGAAGAATGGACGTCTAAAATTTGGTGTCAACATAGTTTATAGAAAAAAAATTAAAAATAAAATAGTGTAGAGACATGACAATGTAATTGGGGCAATCTTAGCCCTCCATTAAAAAATGGACGGTTGGATAAAAGGGATGATAGAACTTCTATGTTGTAGGAGGAACATAAAAAGCTTTCCCATAAAAAAAACAGAAAGATTATTCTCTTAATTATTGTAAAAAGGGACTAACATGGATCAACTACATAGCCATCTAGCCATTAATAACTACATTATTTCTAGATAATAGTAGATGGAAGCAATGCTCACAAGGGTTCTATCAAAACCAATAAATGTAGGTGGGCCAGCAATTTACACCAGAATTGGAGTTTTTTTTAAATTTTGCTAATGGAAGAATACCTCGTAGTGATAGGAGACGGAGCTATCCCTCTCCAAGGCTTCTCATTCTCTAGATTTTTTCTCTCTAACCTTTGTCTCCCTTGTTTTTTTCTCGGAGCTATTAAGCCTAATCTCTGTGAAGCTTTGTTAGACAATGGTGGAGCTTGATCTCTATATTAAAAAACTCTTAGGCAGTTTATCAAATAAGTTTTTCAACAATTTTAGATTTTAACATTTTTAGCTTCCACAAAGCTAGAAGTTCCTAGAATCCTAGCTTTTGATTACCAAGCGTGCTTAACGTCCCATCTGTTTCATAAAGTCACGAGAGAGGGAGATATTTTCTACTGGTTTTTGTAGTTGTCTACACACACACATCTAGTGTGGCACCAATAGATGATAAGATGAGAGAGAATAAACTTATGTGGCCTAATAATATGTGGTGTATACCCAGTTAATATCTATTAAGAGGTACGAATTAGTTCAAGTCGAATGCTAAAAAAACAAAAAGTATACTTAAAAAATAAAAATTTTTAAATAAATATATATATATATATCGAGATCTAAGAATTTATGCATGGGGAAGTTGGTCGAGTGGTGTGACACTTTGTTTGGATAAGGGAGATGGCCCTCGTGAAAATCAAGCTAACCTATTGAAAGTAATATACTAACACATCAATAAAGTTCTTGTGTTTGCATTGCAGTCAAGAATATTGACATTCGATACCTAAAATTTTAACTTTTAAGAGAGAGATTTCTCTCTCTCTCTAGAATATGATCAATGGGAATGTTTCCTCAAAGAATCAATATTTTGGTGGGTTTGTAGATAGATAGAGGTTCGAATCTTGGACTTCTCCCCCGTGGAAACCAAGCTAACAAAAGGGAACATATATTTGTGGTGTTTATATTTATTAGATTTCATTGAAGAAATTTAAAAAGAAAAGAATTTCCAAACTTAGTTGAATGTCTTATGCCAAGAATATCTTATGCCAAGAATATAAGATGCCGGAGAGAGAGAGAGAGCTGTAAAGTATGAGTGGCAATGAAACCGGACCCAACCTGGATCCAGGTATGGGTCCAAAAGTTGAACCCAACAGGCGGGTCTGGGTTCAAATATTGGACCCAAATACTATTTAGGTCCGGGTCCAGGTGGACCCGACCGTGTTAATATTTAAATAATATTTAATGTACAATAGTTAAATAAATATAGGGTGTGGTTTGCATGATGTTACAACCCTAAACAATCCAATTAAGGTACTCTTCTAAATTTTATTGTAAATGTAATTTTGATATAAAAAATTCTTAGGATGGCTTGAGAATCTATTTTCATATCTAATTATAAAATTTTAAACTCTAAAAATGGTTCAAATCAAGTAGATCTATAAATACCTGTAAATCTTGAAAATAGTCAGTCCAAATAATGTGTTCCAATATACACTATTTTGTGGACTCGAAATCTTTTTTTCGTTTTATAGTCATGCATCTTGATGTCGAGATGATCAATTAAAGGGTTTTCCTATTGGAAATATGGCCTATCAGGCCCTTTATCCTGAAAATTTATTTTTCAATAATGGTACAAAAGTCAAATTGTATAAAATATGTGAAATCCCATGTGGTTGACATAAGGCAATGCCATATACTAAGACCCATTTTGGAATTTTTATAGGATATTGCATTGTAGGGAAAATCCAGTGTCACTGGAGGGAAAACCCAATGATATGTTTGGATTCTTTGTAATAATTGTTTTTTCTATATTATAGATGTACACAATCATTTAATTTGTAAATATTTTGTATCAAATTGTAGGAATATTTGAATGACATTCTATTATGTGAGTCATTAGTGCACTAATGACAATTTAACTCATTATATAAGATTAATAGTTTGGTGACAACTCGTTAATCCTAATTGGTTGCACTTAAGGGAATTAAAACGAAAGTTATACTTCGATCTCAATTCCTATAGACCATGAATATGAGAGTTGCAAAAGATGATTCTCTATAAAAAGAGGTTAACCCTTCAAGTAATATAACGAGAATGATGGAAAATTTGTGAAGGTGATTCACTAAGAGGACTCTCAAGGTAGCCTGTCACCGGATGGCTTGGTGTATAGGTTTTGGTATGGAACCTTAAGTCCCTCGTGTGATTTAAAGACAGATCCGAGTAAATTGTTTATTGTTTTTATTTATTTATTGATTTTCATTATTGGGACTAACATTTCCAACGTTCAAACAACCTTTTACAATGGATTTTTGAAGTGCATCTTTAATTCTACATTATAAGGTTGAAACCTTATGTAAACTTTTTCCATAAATATAACCATATATTGTTAGTTATAATATTTAAATAATACATGTATATATTTAAATATTTGGGTCAGGTCCAATCTGGTCTAAACCTGAAAATGACCTGTTGCCACCCCTACTTCAACGCAAGCCGTGATTCGAGAGAGTGTATAAAACTAAGTTCATTGCTTGGTTTTTGGTATAAGAATGATAAAGGAATGCTGATTGATTGAGGAAGAGAGACATTGAGATTACTTTCTTTGCCTATAGTTGACATAAGAATGGTAAAGGAATATAACAAGAGTTAGATAGAGAAAGAGAGAGAGGAATGTAATTAGAGAGAGAGAGAGAGGAATGTAATTATACTTAGAGAGAGAGAGGAATGTAATTATACTGTGAGAGAGAGAGATTGATTTTCAGTCCACCCCTTCATTTTTTCATCAAAAAGTGCTGTGAACACCTAAGGAAAAGCAAAGCACAATTGACATGTAAAGTAAAAGAATAAGAAGCTGCAAACACTTTTGGTGGAGTTATCCGCTACTCGCAAGGGTATGTCATAACTTCTTTGTGCTGATCCTTACTGTTCTACCACGGTGAATCATGCAAAATTAGTAGGGGTGTTGGAAGGTTTGAATATGATTTTGACAAAATTTCCCTCTATTCATTTTTGTAATAAAAGGGGATTCTCTTAATGTAATCTAGTGGTGCAGCAAATATTACTATTTTGGAACTATTCCAACACAATGCCATGTGTTATTTTATTGGATTTTTGAAATCAAATCAAAATATGTGGGCAAAGTGTTAAATCATAAACTCTTATGGATAAATCGATAATTTTTTGTTGATTTTTTAGCATTGATTGGATCGCAAATTCGGATTGATCGAATCAGATGTTGGAGTTGGGTTTATGTGGCTTTTAAATGTTTTATGAGTGTGTAATGAAAAACATTTATTATAGTGGAACATAAATAAGTGGGAATGTGATCCCTCGAGAACCATACTAAGCAAATGATATTTGCTGATACCGGACTGTGCTTGCTGATCTAGGCCAGACGTTAGAAAACCCAAAGTACCTGGGCATAAAGAATTAACCGATGAGGGTTTTGGGTTAGCCCTTGATGATGTCGGAGCTTATGCCTGGATGAGTGAGCCGAAGGACTGTGTGACCCTTGTGTGTGACGGTAGCCTACTGAGACGGGGGCCAAAACCTCATCCATGTTCCATCACACGGCATACATATTGATATATCGTTCGGGAAAGCCAGATATTTACCTTTAGGTAAATCGTATGCATGTGCTAGAGATACCCCTATGCACCATAGAGATGTGGTCGCATCAGGTCGTGGTGACCTTGACTCGTCTCTAGAGGAGGACTTGTAATCCACAAAATAGGATTGCGACCCTTTGGCTTATCTGCCAGACTTTGGTGACCCGCTAATGAGCATCTGTTTGGACTGTGGGTTATGGGAAACACTGGGTTGGTTTGATAAAACAAGTGTGGTCTGTAATCCACAGTTGAAGGTGGAGTACCACATGATCGTTGATAGAATTCTTGAACCATATGGATCCACTTCCAATCATATTAATTTAATTGTATTCATTTTATTATTAACTTATTTTAGGTTTAGTATTTGAATTCTTATAAGTCATTTGATATTTTATTTCTTATTTTTGGACTATAAAATGAAGTTATTAATTTACAAAATTATAATGTTTTAAAATTCATCGTATCTCTTGGAAGTTGAAATTGTTGGGCCTTCAAAGCTTGGACATTCTACTGTGGTTAACTCTTTCTTTCTAACATGTCTACAGAGAAGAAAATATGATGGCGGACTCGTTAGCTAAAAAAGGAGTTTCTCTTTTTGAGGTGGTTGTTGCTGATGATATTTCGGCTCTATTGTAATCTTCGTTGATTATTAATAAAGTTATATCTTTTTGTCAAAAAAGAAGAAGAAGAAGAAGCTGCAAAAACTTCTAACTCTAATAAAAAAAGGAGGAAACATGATCATTACATAAATTTTGTAAGGGTATTTTAGATGGGCAATGTGATATTATGGAAAAACATAACCAAAATATTTTATGTTCCCGAAGGAGCATATTTTCCATTCATCCCTTGGGTGAAAAGCACGTTTAAGTGACGCTGCGAATTCCAAAAGTGTAGCACTTGCAATGTTTGTTAAGACGGAAGTGCAACGTCGTTTTGAAAAATATGCGTTCTTGGAGAAATCATGGCTTCCATGCTACCATGTAGAAGTTGTGGCATTGGAGTTGGTAGAAGACGTTGCTTTGGCAAGGGCCTCTTCGATTAAACAAACACACTATTATAATACTTTAGGACTTCAGATTTTTAGGATGGATCTTTCTTGATCTAGTGACCAACCTCAAAAAAAAAAAAAAAAAAAAAAAAGATCACAGTTTTTTTTAATGTGTCTATGTGTGCCCAATAAAAAGCAGCCTCCCTATATATCTGATGAAAAGTAATACGCTAAGATTGAATAGAGACTGTCTAATTTAGAGTCAAGTTTCCATGTACTGAAAATTCATGCTTTTAAATACTCATCTTTCAAAAATAAATCCTATAATTTAATATATAAAAAATATCTTAATGTTTTCATTCGAGAGAATAAGTGTACAATGTGCTCCTACGAGAGTACATCTAACACCACGAAATATAATTCTATATTAGATCCTTTTAAAGGGAAGAGGGGCTTAAATGTTACAAAGTATTTTATTTTATTTTTTGAAAGGAAAGCATGAAAGAATAATCAGAATCGAAGCAATGGATAAAGAATTGCCCAATGAAAAAAAAATATTGTGCCCATTCTTTCCTAAAATTGATTAGTCTATTGAATGCGAACAAGAGTCCAATGCTCCAAGAATCGTAATTCAGACCTTAATGCTAGGAGATTGATAATTTCATCGCACTATTCATTGATCTAATGGTGCAGCTTATTAAAAACCCCAGAAAATAAAAAACATAGTGACTGTGGACATTACCCCTTGGGGTGACTTCTCACTGAGTTCTTTATATCACATCCTACATGCTCATGGACAATGGACCTTGGGGCATGTCCTGCATGGGATGCCATAGTCCATACTTCATAAAGTTCAAGCATTTTCCTGGCGTGGGCTAACTATAGTTATCAACGACGAAACAGACCGATCGGTCTATCTAGTCGCACTTTTGATTGATGCCTTGACGTGGTTAATTTGATCCAACACAAAAATTGAGTTTGGTTGAAAAACGACCAAAACCAATGCTTGACTGGTGAATTGGCTAGTTTTGATAGTTCAACTAGCTAAATAAAGTGAGGCAAATTGTTTGAATATATTTTATATATTCTTAAACTATTATGTCCAACCGATTTGACCAATGGTCAGATTAGACCAGACTCATCTCTGATTCATTGACTGGTTTGATCTTGATAAAATTGGAGCAAACTTCCAATTATATATAACCTAAGCAAGAGAGGCTTTATAATAACCAATACCTGTCTCACGTGTGAACATTTGGGGAGACTTGCAACTACAATGTTTTTTTAGTGAGATAAATTTGGGTTTGGGCCAGCCAATTTGTTCATTGGCCAAGCCCAAATAGTATGACAATGATGATGAATTTGCTTGGTTTTAAAAATCCGTAGGATGTTGCAACGATCTATTTTTATATCTAATTATAAAATTTTGATATCCAAAATATTTAAATCAAGCAAATCTATAAACACATGAAACATTGAATATGGGCAGTCTAGATAATTTGTTGCAATATGTATTTTTTTAAGACCGGAAATCTCTCTTCTTTCTCCATATCTATGCATCTTGATGTTGAGATGATCAATTATATGTTTTTCCAATATCAAAACCATATTTTTCAAATGATTTAGAGGTACACTGAATTCTACATTTTAAGGTGACCCTACAAAATTAGGGCATTTGGCACAAAATATGACCCGAACGCTAGGCCGATCGCAATTATGAGAATAATATGAGGGTGTTTACGGTATTTTGTATGCATAGACCAATAGTAGAAAATGAGAAGCAAATATTGAAAAGAAGGAAAAAGCGAGGGAGTTTAAAATTTTAAATTTTGGGAAAAGCAAAAGGCCGAAAGTGAGAATCAAATTACTGAGTCATACCCACGCAACTTTCTCTAATTTTCTCTCTCTAACTTTCTCTCATAAAAACCATTCATTTTCTCTCTCATCAACCATTCAATCTCTTCCCTCTCTCCTCCCAAAGCTTTCATCTCTCTTATCCTTCCTCATCACCCCTCTTAACTTTCTCTCTCCTCAGTATCATTTTCTCTCTATATTACCCCCCTCTCTCTCATCCTATTATTTTCTCTCTCTTTTCTTTAATTCAAAATTTTAAAAAATTGTTCGGCTTGAATCGATCTTACTGGATAATCGATTACCGATTCCAATTCTATGTATATTATATAGAAAAACGATTGAGTTTATAAAAAAAATTAATGGTTTCAGTAGTTTCGTAAATAAAAATTGTGATTATTTATAGTAAAACATTGATCTAGACCTTTTGATTTACTGATCTGATCAGATCCGATTTGATTGTTTTCCTTGTTCACAATTTTTTGATTTGTTTTTTTTTTTTTTTTTGCTCAGTCTCCCAACTGAGCCACTTGGTCACTGTTCGTTCCCCCTCTCTTCTCCAACTAAATTCTCCCTTCTTTCTCTCTCTTCATCATCCAACTGTTCCCTCTGCCTACCCAAATTCCCCATTTTTTTCTCTCTTGACCACCGACCTTTACTCTTTAAGCATCTCTGCTTCTCTCTCTCACTCCATTCCCATTCTCTCTCTATCTCTAACTCTCTCTACAACTGTTCCTTCTGCCCACCCAACTTCCCCTTTTTCTCTCTCTTGGCCACCCACCTTTACTCCTTAAGCATCTCTGCTTCTCTCTCTCTCTCTACCTCTAACTCTCTTTCTCTCTCTAGATTTCCCATTCTCTCTCTTTCTCTCTCTCCCTCTCATTCTCTCTCTCTCTTTCTTCGTGACCAAGTATCCAATTTATGCTATCTTTCTCCTTTTCCTTCCTGTCCTCTGCAACTCATTCTTTGCGTCCAGCTCCATTTCCATGGGGACATCTCCTAAACGACTCGACTTCTCTCCTCAGCGATTAGTTTCAGACATGGCGTCTCCTACTCCATCTCAAGTGAAAAATCAGAACAATGGTAAGTACCCTCACTTCCTCCTCAAAGGCCTCTTCATAGCCGTAGCCGTTGCCTTTGTCCCCTTCCTTTCTTCGCTATCTTCTTCTCAATTCTCTGACCAATCCTCCCTGACCAGAAGCTGGGAGCTTCTGCACCTTGTTCTCATTGGCCTCGCCATCTCTTATGGCCTCCTGAGTAGAAAACACAGTGTTTTAGAGAGAGAAACTGAGACCCAACAAATCACAACTCAGAATTATGTCGCCAAACTCCTTCAGGTTTCACCTGTTTTCGATGAAGAGATAGAGAGCTTTCATCGTTCTGATAATGGCAAGGTCTCGACATGGAATTCTCAGTATTTTCCTGGTGAATCTTTGGTCATGGTGGCTGATAAAGACCAGGGTTTCTCTGACGAGACCAGGCCATTGCTCCTCCCTGTAAGGAGCTTGCGATCGAGCCTCTCAGACCCGAAAACCGTGGATTTAGATGATGGAGGTGCACACTTTCCGGGTTCTGATTTCGTGGGTTTTGAGGGCGGGTGCAAAAATGGTGACGTGGGTACTTTTTCTAGGGTTTCTAGTGGTGGGGAAAGTTGCATTGATGGTGAAGTTGGCTCTGGTTCTAGGGTTTTTCGTTGGGAAGATGGTGAGCTGGGCTCACGTTCCAGACGTTTTAGCTGTGACAATAGTGAATTGCGCTCTGGTTCTAGGGTTTTTAGCAGAGCAGATGGTGAATTTGGCTCTAAACCCAGGCGTTTTAGCAGTGACATTAATGAATTAGGCTCTGGTTCCAGGGTTTCTAAGGGCGGTGATAAGGTGAAAAATGGGGAAACTGGTTCTGATTCTAGAGCTTTTGGTGAATTGGGTCCCCCTTACAGGGTTTCAAGTGGTGGTGATAAGGTGAAAAATGGTGAAACTGGTTCTGGTTCTTGGGTTTTTAATGGAAATGGTGAGATGAGTTCTGGTTCTAGGGTTTCTGGTGTTGGGGAGAACGCCAAAAACGGTGATTCGAGCTCTAGTTGTAAGGTTCAGAGCAGCGTTGAAAAGAGCAAGCGTGGTGATCTAAGGCATTGTGATATGGACTCTGGTTTTAGGGTTTCTAGCAATGGTGATAAGATGAAAGATACTGATTTGAACTCTGGTTTTAGGGTTTCTTCCTCCCCCAGAGGCGATAAGATCAGAAATGGACAACTGGGTTCTGGTCATAAGGCTCCAAAGAATTCTGATAGGGTAAAAAGTGGTCCTTCGTATGGGGTGTCAAAGAGCTTTGATCCTCTGATCCTGAGAGAGAGACTAGAAGAAACTGTTCTTCCTTCTCCAGTTCCATGGAGATCGAGATCGGGAAGGCTCGAAATCACGCCTGCATCGATCGAACCGGAGTTGCAGAGCTTTGATGATCAACCCTTTCGATCCCCAATTCCATGGTCTTCTCGTCCTAGTTCCTCCTCATCTCCATCTCCTAAAAATCTCTCTCCTTCTCCCTCTGTCTCTCTGGATTTTGGATCCAAAAACACAGAGACCGAAGTGAAGAAAAAGCCACCAACCCCCCCACCCATGCCACCAAGCCTTGCTACATTCAAATCTCAAGCTTCTCCAAAACCCTCTCTTCCCAATAATTCTCCTCCATCTGCCTCTGATCTTTCTAAGAGCCCAAAAGAAGCACAGAAGAGTAAGAAACAATCATTTGATTCAGTAAATAGGGATTTCGAGACAGAACCAAATAGAGCCGAATCTCCACATGCAGGGAAATCGGTGAGAACAAGAAGGCTAGGTAAAAATGAAGCTTTAATGGAAGAGAGATCAGTGAGAAAAGCTGGTAAATTTGAAACTGAATTTACAGAGGAGGCGAAGAGATTTGGTGAGACTGAGTATGTCATGGTGGAGAAACCGGGAAAAAAATGGGACCAAGTTGGAGTTTCAGGTGGCTCAAAGCCTCCTCCTCCACCATTAGAGTCTGATATCGAGGAGGAAGAATTCAATTACTACGAGAATAGAAAGAGAGAGAAAGCGAAAGAGAAAGCGAAGGAGATAGAAGACGATGGTTTTGAGAGTCCCGGAAATGTTTCGGTTCGGAAGAGAGAGAAAGCAAAGGAGAGAGAGCAGGAAGGTTTACGTGGCTATTCGAGCGGTGGGATTCTGAAAGTAAACGCGAGAGACGAGATTGAGAGGGTGACAGTCGAAACCGATGAATCTGATGGCGAAGATGTTTCGAAACATGTTGAGCCTGATTCAAATGAGGTTGATAAGAAGGCAGATGAGTTCATAGCGAAGTTTAGGGAGCAGATTAGGCTTCAAAGGATTCAATCTATCAAGAGATCAAGTGGCCAACAAAGCAAGAACCAGAGGTAATTCAAACTCAAAAGAAATTGAAGGTGGGTCTCATATTTATTAGGCTGGATCCACCTGTGTTGATTTATTTTGATATGTAGTGCGCTCTCTCTCTCTCAATTGTGGGTATGTTGTGAGTGTACATGGAATTGCAGTTCTTTAGACATATAGCTGAAGACTGGAGAGTAAATCATCTCCATGAAGGGGAAAAATGTAGTTGTAGTTCAAGATGAACCAATCCCTGTACATTCAATTGATGTACCCTTTCTCTCTGTCTCAACTTTGGTGCTATACCAACAGGATCGGTCTCTCTATCTATCTCAACTTGAAAAATGTAGTTGTAGTTCAAGATGAACCAATCCCTGTCCATTCAATTGATGTACCCTTTCTCTCTGTCTCAACTTTGGTGCCATACCAACAGGATCGGTCTCTCTATCTATCTCAACTTTGGAGTTATACTATCAGGATCTCTCTCTCTACTTTGGCATTATACTTATCAAGGTCATTTGCACATATGAGGAGATGGGAGAGTTCATGATTTCCATGAATTATGAGAGAATGAAGTGAAGATTTTACAGATGCCATGTTTAAATCCATTTCTAATGTTTGCTTTTTCTTCCTTTGTTTATGATATGATTTGGTTCTCTTTCTATTTCTTTCCCCACCTATCCCATATTTGTGGGGACAATCATTCCCTTGTGTGCATCTAATGTCTTATATTGGAAAATGAATTTGAGAATTTGTTCTCAAAAGGATTTTGATTGCCTTTTTGTAATAGACATGGAAAGGTTTGGTTCTCTCTCAAAATGTTTTTCTAGGATTTTTTGAGAGAAGTTGACCTCTAAATGTTTGTCTAGGTTTGCTTCTCTCTCTAGATGTTTGTCTCAATAGATGGATGTGTGTGTGAAGAATAGCTCTGTGTTTGGCTTGGTTCCCAAGAGAATTTATGCATATAGATGAAAATTTGATGAACAATCAAGAGAGAGAGAGAGAGAGGGGTGCTCCTTAGCATAATATATTTTGGGTAAATTTTGATAATATGGTCAAACTACCTCAAAAAAAAAACTAGGGTTAAATTAAGAAATTTTTTTTATTTAAGGGCTCAAACAATTAAATTACGGCATACCTAAAAAATTCACTAGAAGATGGTCCTACAATGCCCAAAAATCGTCAAATCGATCATCTCAACTTCAAGATGTATGGACATGAGAAAAAAAGATTTCAAGTCATGAAAATAGTGCATCTTGTAATGTATTTTATGGGCCGTCAATTTTCAAGATTTTCAAGGGTAAATAGATATGCTTGATCCGCACTATTTTAGAGCTTTGTATCTCTTTATTTTTTTTGGAAAGGTTAATAGAGCTTCTTATCTTATAATTAGAGATGAAAATAAAATTTTAGGCTATTACAAAGATTTTTTATAGTAAAACATATACTGACACAATTTGAAGGTGTGCCTTAGTTTGATTATTTGGGGCCTCGGCCTTATACAAACCACACCCTTAAATTAATTAATTTAGGAGTAAAATGATTTTTGTTTGTTTCTTTTGTTTTTAAGGAGAAAAGATTCCATGAATAAAATGTTGTTTTTAAAAAAATTATTAACTGGGTACTATCTCAAATATTTTATTAAAAAATGCTTAAATTGAGTTGTTTGACATTGGAACCTCAACAATTGAGAGCATTTTGGTAATTTGGATACTTACATGATTTGATTTAAATGACTTAAATTCCCCTTCTTTTTTTTTTTTTGGGTCTTAGAGGTGGAGGATGGGTTTTTCATAGAAATACTTTTTATGGGTTTGAAATTTAGAGTAAGTGTGGGATTTAGGTCTTTAAGGCTCCAGTGACTAAAATAAGGCCAAAATATTTGAAATGCTCATGGTGTTGAAAACGTGAACAAGTTTTTTGAATTAAAAATTTAAAGCCTTGTATAGGTAGGGGTAATTAAGTCATTTAATTCAAAAAAATCAAGTCGGTTAAATTACTAAACTGCGATAATTTAAAGTTACAAACCTGGACTAAGGGTAAGTTAGCATTTTGAAAAAATCTTGAGGAGGTAGTTAAATGAAACAGATTTTAAAAAGCGGTTCATCATCATCAGATCATTTTCCTAATTATTTGGGGTCAGCTATACGAATCTTGGTATGCCATTTTGATTTATCAATGAACATATCTTCAGTGAGGCCATAAGTTCTCATGTATATTTTTTTCAATATTACCAACCATCTCTTTTTATGCTTATCTCTTGCCCTTCTTGAACTTTTTACTTGAACCAACTTGCTTCTCCTAATAGATGTTATATTGGGTCTGTGCTGCATATGTCCAACCTACCTAAGTTTACTTTATTTCATCTTATCCCCTATTAGAGTCATATTTAAGTTCTCCTTAGTGTATTCATTTCACATTCTTATCCCTTCTCGCCTTGTCATTCATCCATCCCAACATCATCATCTTGGCTCTACTCATCGTATAGTTGGTTGTTTTTTGACCATCCAACACCGCAACGCTAGTCTTACAACTATCCTATAAAGCTTATTTGTCAACTTCATTAGTATGCGGTGATCACATAAAACTCCGGTTGTACATCTCTACTTTGTCCATCCAGCTCTAATTCTGTATGCGACATATTTTTTAATCTCTTTAATTTATTGAATTATCAATCCAAAATATCAAACGTGCGATCTTTTTGGTATTTTTTGACTGTTAATATGAACTACTTCATTGTTATTATTAAACTTGCATTTTAAAAGTGACTATCATCTCATTTATTTTTTTCTAATTTTTTTTTAAACTGATGATGTGTTGTTCTAGCAAACATTTTTTTTTAGTTTGGTTATCCTTGTCCATGCACTCTGGCCACATTTTGGTTGGATATATGCACATTGAAAGGCATAAAAAAGAGATGAAGTTTATAAATGATATTAATTCCAAGAGAAAAGAAAGAAGAGAATGAAAAAAAAGAATTATTAGGGAAATGCAACAAAAAGAAAGATGATCCATTATGTGATTGGCCTAAAAAAATATATATACCCAAAAAAATGACCCACCTTGTTGTCTTTATATGTTTTTCTTTTGTATTAACCGTGGCAGGACCATTAAATTGGACAAGTGCCATGCATCCATGTGTAGTATGAAACAATGCTATTAAATTCACTTTGTTTCGATCGCTTTCGGATTTAAGCATAAACCGAAGCAAGGATAAGCGTAGTGCTACTGCTTCGGTCAGATTTGGGTCGCTTTGGGCTGCTTCGGTTAGAACATAAATACCTATATATATATATATATATATATATATATATATATATATATATTTAAAAGTTGATTTTTTTTATTTTAAATATTTTTTACTTTTTATATTATATATATAAATATTTAATTTATTTCTCTTAAATTAAAAAAAAAAAATCTGAAGTCTTCTCTAGAATCGGCTGAAGCACTAAATCGTTTCATTTTTCTCACCAAACAAAAAAAGACTCTGAAATGCATCCGACAACATTGGTATGAAAGATTGGAGTGAGTTTATGAATTATTGTTTCCAAGATGTCAAAGGGGGGAGAGTGAGAGGGAGAGAGACCCCCCCCCCCCCCAATGTGTCAAATGAGAGAGAGAGAGCTCCCCCACAATTGTAATGTATGCCATTCACAAAGTATTCAAGAGTTCAGAGAGGGAGTGAGCTCCCCATCATCAATGTATGCAAACAAGGAGAGAGAAAAGGGAGCAAGGATTTAGAAGTTATAACTAGAAAATTTATTAAGGGGGAATTTGTCAAAATACACTTACTACATTAACTATTTAACACTTTATTTATATGTTTGATTTAACTTCGAAATGCCCATCAATTATCTAATATTTCATGATATGTACAATTTGATAAATTTCAAAAATTCATAATATGGGTTATTTGGTGATCCATTTGATATTTGGAATTAAATAAAAATAGATAAAACATGTTGTTAAATAGTTCAACTCTTATGTGTGATTTGATAAATCTTCTATTAAAATTATCAAGCTAATTCAAAGTAAAAATTAGATTTGATAATAAAAGTATAAAATAACATTTTGCTAATCTGACTAGGTGATTCTGACAGGCTAGAATGGCTAAATAATACGAACAACCATTTTACATTTATTATTTTTGTGTTATTTGATTTGTTGAAATATTGTCAAACAAGTTTGACTTAGGGCTAGATTGGTTTTTGGGTTAGATAATTCTTCACCAGTTCGACAACGGGTTAGCCGCTTACTTTGGATTTTATAAAGGCATTTATGTATGTTAGGTATAAGGCCTAGCTATATGAAAACAAAATAAAGCCTCACCTCAAATCCTTGTTTAGAAAGCACTATTGGTAACAAAGATATGTAAATCAAGTTATAATACTGAAAATAAAATTTGAAACTAAAAAATGGTACGGATCTTGCGGACCGATGAACGTTTATTTTAAGGATGAAATGAACGGTTTAGATAATTTCTTACATTATATACAATTTTTAGAGCTTAAAATCCTATTTTTTTAAATAACTAATATGTTCAAGTTGAAATGAACAATGTAAAGGTTCTCCAATATTTGAATTGTGGTTTTCAATGAATTATGAGGTGAAGATAGGCGCAGATTAAACTAATTTTCTTTCATGCTATTACATAAAAAGAAAATAGTTCGATAGGGTTGCAATCCTATCAAAATAAGTAAAGCATCACTTTGTAACTCGTTGAAATTGCAATTCAAGTATTGAAAAACTTTTATATTAATCATTTCGACTTGATCATTATGACTGTGAAAAAAAAAATCTTAAGCTCGCTCAAAATATATTATATATTGCAATAAATTATCTAAACTATCTATTTCACCCTAAAAAATAGTATATATTGCAATAAATTATCTAAACCATCTATTTCACCCTAATAATAAGGGTTCATATATCCACAAGATTTGTATTATTTTTTTAAGTTTAAAATTTAATTATTGATATTGGAAATTGATTTTAAAACCGATGCCGAAAGCGCTTAGACGAGGAGTTTGAGGTGAGGGTTTATTTTGTTTTCGTAGAGGCTAGGTCTTATAGAACTTCATCCTATAGAAAAAAACTAAATAGTATTACATAAAACTATCACTCTCCGCCTCGGTCTTTGCGGTTGGTTGCAGAGGAGTAAAGCAACCAACAAACAACTGCTTCAAAATTAGGGTTCCATTTCTGAAAAGGGAATTAGGTTCCCATAAAGGATCATCGCAAAAAGGGAAATTAGGGTTCCGTGACAGCTTCTTAAAGGGGAGATTAGGGTTGTAATAAAGCTCCTGGTAAAGGGGCGTCAATGAAAGCTTCTTGAAGGGGAAATATAGGGTCTGTGAAAATTTCTGAAAGGGAGGAATTAGGGTTTCACGAAATGGGAAATTAGGGCCTCGGTCTCTTGAGAGGCTTCTTGAAAGGAGAAATTGGGGTTTCATGAAAGCTTCTAAGAATGGCAGGAGAAGAAAGTTTTGTGGAGGTGGATCATGCAGAGGCGATCATAACTAGGATAGAGCACAAGTCTAGGCAAATTGAACGCTTACTCAGACTGTAAGTCTCTTTTTTAAACATTTTTTTGTCTCATATTTTCATTCAAAACTACAGTTCTCTGACCGTGCAAAAACTCCATTTGAATCATTACTTCTTTTTTTTTTTGCATGTTTTCGCCTGAAAGCAGTAATTTCTATAAAATTTATGTTTATGAAGTTTTATTTTGTTCTTTTGTTTTTTTCTCCATTTACTTGTTTGGTTATATTTGAAATTTCTATTGATATAAATAGATATTATTGATTTGTTTATTTGTTAATGTCGGCACTAGATCTAGGCCTGTTGAGGCACTGAAAACAGCTCTTGAAGGCTCCCCTCCAAAGACCATAGATGAGAGGTGCAAGGTAAGTGATAATTTAAACTCTTTTTGCTTTATTTTTGTTTATTTATTTTATGTTATAGAGTTTTCCTCGGTGTTACATGGCTTAATTTTTAATTTTGATAATTTTACTGGTCTCTCTTGCCTTGAATCTAGAGGTCTTTAGAGAGTTAGAAAGCTCAAAACACACACCCCCCCATACTCACTGATGAAGAGGAAGACATAAGTTTCTAGGTTCATTGACAATTGGAAAAAGAACACAGCATCATAAATTCCTTTATTGAATTTCTCTATCTTGTGATCCCTTTTTCTTAAGTATAAGAATGATCGTTTTGATTAGAGTGCCTTCAAATCAATGTGAAGCTGCCTCATATTTTTGAATTTGGTGATGGTCCATGTTACTTAGACACAGATGGATGTGTGTATCTTCTGACACTGATATGAGTTTTGGAAACCACAATGTCGAAATTAGCCTTTCAGACATGACATATCTGAACATAATTTAAAGAAGGTGGGAGGTGGGACTTTACGTGTCATTAAGTACTTTTATTGTGAGATTCAAGGAGAAAGGCTAAAGAAATGTGTCTAGGTTTCTCAAGTGTCATACATGTGTGTAACATTCTTTGTGTGTTGACATGTGCAAAAAAATGGATACGTCGCATCCATGTTAAATAGGTTAATACCTGTTTGTCCATTTCCTTTTTTTGATGATTGACCCATTTCTCCTTTTGATGAAGGAATTTATCGATTGGTTAATTCAGTGGTAGGAATTAAAGACATATTTATTGCTGATGTTATTTGAAAGGTAACATGTCATCTGTGAAACAAAAGTAGATATCTAGTTGCACACATTGCAAACTAACAAAAGCATATACAACAAATTCCTCATTTGATTTGAAGCTTTAATATCAAATCAGATATTTGTTATTGATTTTCAAGATTCAAAAGAAGATTATTGAATTTCTCTTCAATCTTGAATAATAAATTCAAGGATTAAAAAAAACGGATCGCCTGGCGCCTAGGCGCCCACCTAGGGGCCCAAGGCCCTAAGCACTGCACGAACGGATGTACCTGGATGGGCGCCCAAGGCCGTGGGCCCTTTTCCAATTTTTTTAAGTGGCCCAAAAGGGCCAATGGGGTCATTTTGACCCCAAGACAGTATGAAAATGTTATGGGGGTTATTTTTAACCCCCAAAGTTAAAAAAATACCCTCAATCTCTTTGCTATACATGAGAATCGAAAGTATTTTTTGTGGATTGAAAAAGTTTCCTAAATTTTTCTTTTCTCATTGAAATTATTTGTAAGGTGCTATTGGACCATCTTGGTTTCTTATTGATGTCCTCTTTCTTCTTTTGTAGTATCTTTATTGCACCATCTTGGTTTGGGCTTTAGACGTTTGGATTTTGGATGTTAAACAGACTTTCTTTTGCTTTTTTGGACTATTTTGTTGTGTGGTTTATACTTTTGAAAGTCAGTTTGTTGAAGAGTTAAAGACTTGGATGTTATTATGGTTTATTTATGGACATGTAATATGGAGAATTGGAGAGTTGGAGACTATCAAACTATTACTCTTACATAGCTTATTAGGCTTCTAATTTCAAAAAGCGCTAGGCGGCTCCTAGGCGGTCGGGGGGTCCAGGCCGCCCAGCACCTAGGCGGGCGCCCAAAACCTGAGCGGCCCAATAGAAATATTTTTTTTTGGGTTTTTTCTCTTTAAATTAGCCTCTAATGGGTTTTAGGTTTCAAATGAACCTAAAACCCACAATTTTGTCTCTTTAGTATTGAAAAAATGACCCAAAAATACCCTCAAGGAGCCGCAGCTCCGCCCCTGGGTGGGACGCAGGCCCTTGGTGGCTGCCTAGGCGGGTTCAGGTGGGCACCCAGGGAAATCCGCTTAGGCGGGCGCCCAAGTGTTTTGCGGTCCGCTTTTTGAAACAATGCTTCTAAATGTTATGTATGGTTTGAATTTTGAAAATTTGAACAAGTTTATTCTCAACATGTGATATGTCATATGTTTGTATATAAAAAACGTATGTTACGATATTTTCAAATGCAATAAATGCCGAAATTGATACAAATATATGCATATATGTGCGTTTGGACAACAAATATATGTATATATCTTAAAATTTGTAGTGCAGAGCACTAGAGGTTCTGAGCGTCCACCTGGGCGCCGCCGGCCGCCTAGGGGCCACCTAGCGTTTTTTGAAACCTTGAATAAATTATGAATGGGTTGGAATGAGTATATGTTTTTTGATGAAATTTATGATCTTTATTCTTTGTTGTTGAGAAGATGAATGGGTTTTTGCATAGTCGGATTGCAAAAGAGGTCGACTTCAAGTCTTTTTTGCATTGATGATTTTCTATTTCCTTCATTGGAATAAAATGAATGGCTTTCTAATGGCAGTCTGCAAATTGGATAGTGGTTCACCGTGCAATGATGGCAATTAAAGATGTGGATGCCTTGTTTTCTTCTTTGGATCCCGAGTACTATGACATCTTAATGAAGTAAGTACTCGCTTTTGCCTCTTTTCTTCTATAGTTGATGTTTATTTTTCTTAATTTACCTCCCCTCAATCTTATGTGAGTTTAAATGGTTTGCTTTAGCTTTGAGTGATATCTTTGTTTTGCATTGGAGAAATGAGTGCTATGGTTACTGTCACAAGATATGCTATAACTTGAAATTTTAATTTTGGAATAAATTGGTTTAATATATAACTTTATATTGATAAATCTATGTAGTTAGTTGGAAAATGATAGTGTTTGAAAGCTTTGGAATGAAATAGTTGATATATTATCATTGCTTCTTTTTATGTCAGTGATAATGACTAGAAATTAATAGAATGATTTGTTTTTCTGTTTTTTTGAGGAGTAACCTTTGTTCATCCATTTCTTGGTAGTGCACCCGAGCATTGATACTGTTGTTGCTGTTATTATTGAATCGTAAAAATAGCTCTGTAATTTATATATCAATAGTAAATTGAGGGTTGCCGACTAATAGATAAGTTAAATTTTATTGAAATGAAGATCACATTCTGCATCTCATTGAAGAGAGATGAATTTGCACATATTTTCATGGCATCGGTAGAACCATTTTCTAATTTTGGTGGGTAGGACTTCTGAAAATGTCACCTCATCTATAATACGTGAGATGAATTGTTTGTCTTTGATGTTTGATCTCAATGTAAAATATTCTCTTCTCATGTTTGTCTTCACTTTGTAATTCAAGAAAAGGCACAATTACCTTTGAGAAAGAAAAAAAGAAAAAGCCTAATTTCTTCACTACGTCATTCTTTTGGGTTGGGAGAACCTCCTTCTTGAGCTTGTTGAATTCATTTCATCCTTTCTTTTGGGTTGGGAGAAGCTCCTTCTTGAGCTTGTTGAATTCATTTCATCCTTTCTTTTGGGTTGGGAGAAGCTCCTTCTTGAGCTTGTTGAATTCATTTCATCCTTCATAGGCCTTTCCAATAAATGTTGGTGATTCTGACCATCCACCTTGGTACCTTTTCCACTTCAGTGAACCAATTAATATGCAATTTGTAGTGGAGCCTTGGATACTGAGCATTATACTGCTTTCTCTTTGGAGCCCATTGGGCAATTCATTCCATTTGGAGACTTCTATAAAACTCAAGAAGTCAATAAAGCCCTTGATGTGAAGCTTATCATGAAGCTCTAGGAGTTTGACCTTGAACGGGGGTCTCGTGGATTCTCTCCCTAAGTCGTGGTTCTTGCCTCAAAATTTACTCATCAGTCATTACATATCAAATCGGCCCTCTAAGTGGGTTTTGGAGCTTGTATGGATCCCTTTTTTGAGTTTGGTGTCAAATCTATTGAATTACGAACATCCTTTTCTTGGAGATTGGTATTTTTTAATCATTGTGACCACTAATTTATTTTGTTGATCTCTCCTAGAAGTTCACTAATCTCTCCCCAAATTTAGACGATCGGGAGGCAAAAATCTTCAATAGCTTTGAGTTATGCTCTCTTCACATGGCTGGTTCCAAAACCCCATGATATGTAGTAGTGTATCCTTGAGCGCTAGTGAGGGCTTTGGCAGGTTTTGTAACAGATGAATCTTTTGAAGCTTTGATACCACTTGGTATAGGAGAAAGCAGAAAGAACATAAGCCAAACCAAAAAAATGAACATAAAAAAAATGAGTGAATATAAAATTTTTCTGAGCTTGCAAGGGAGACCACCCAAAAGGTCTCTTCACAGGGGCCCAAAAATAAATTATTCTCTCTTTGATTTTAAAGAGCACATACCTGTATTTATAAGAGAGAAACCTAATCGCTAACTTCACAATCGAGAAACATAATCACTAGTGTTTGAAAATTCTGCTACCTAGGCCCTAAGAGGCCTTATTGAACCAAATTGGCTTAGGCTGACGCCTTATGTGGACGTGTACGTGGGCGCTTGCCTAGATCCTCCAAGGCGGGTGCCTTGGCAAAAAATGAAAAGAAAAATAGCTAAAAAAGAAGATTTTTAAACAAAGATGATATCTTTCTACCTAAAAAACTTCTTCATGGACCATCAATGAGCATTTGATGAAAGGATAACTCATCCCAATGCACTAGCATAGAAACCTATCTGTTAATATAGGTGCGCGGGCGCACTAATATAGAAACCTAACCCTTTATCTATATAGAAACCTTATCTATCGCACATTAGCCATGACAAAAGGACTTCTAAAATTTGTACAACTAAGGACACAAATATCCCGGGGAAAGAAAGAAAAATCCAAATTCCTTGACGACATAAGACCCTCCATCGCAATCGGATAAAACTTAAATAGTTCCACATCTCCTTCGCAAAAATAGATTTTATACTTTTATAAAAATCATCGCCCTTTTTGTACACCCAATACCCTATCAAATTATGTTGAAGACGGCATAACTGAACCACCTCTAATTTTCTGTTTTCTGATTGAGAGTACTCTCGTCTTAAATTCTAGATGCTCCCAGTGGCTACAGATGGATCATCTAATTTTCATTTCTATTGTCTCGTTCTTTGAAAATGTCTCAACAAATCACTGTCCTGAACTCATCTAGGTTTGGGTCTCTTAGAACCTGCTTAGGGTGATGGGACCTAAGGTAATTTTTCAATTTCGACATTCTCGCATGATGATGTTGATTGCTGAATTCTCAAGAACTCGAAGGTGTTCAGTTTTGCAGACTGAACTATTGTTCTCCCCCATTTTCATACTCTGGGAGAGTTACTGTTTCATCTTCTAACATTGTCAACGTTAAGAGATACTTGGTTTATGGCCTAGGGATATAACCAGCAAATTAGGCATGGTTTTGAGGGATGCTAAATCTTGTTGCAATTTCCATGACAGTATGCCCGATCCTCCCCATTGCCGTTTCTTAATGTGCATCAAGTAGAAATCAAATATGCCTTACGATCTTCAAGAGAGACATGCTGAATACATAGTAGCACAGAATGAAAAGGGGTTATATATTGTGAGACCATTTACTATAACAAGGTGGTTACAATCATTCCTTGCCATTAGATTTCCAAATGGAGGGCTTGGGGTATGTTCAAGAGTTCGAGAATTTTTTTTTTTTAAAGTTGAGTCTAATCAATGACGCACTTACAACCACCTGAATCAAAATCTGATGGATAAAGCGTGATTGTGACCTTGTACCAAAAGTAAATGTCTCTTTGTATACTTTTCCCAACAGAAATGTCTATTTCGTAAAATCTTGAGGGTTCTCTCCTCTTCCTTATTAGTTGAGTTGGAATTGAAATGTGTCATGTTCTGGTGCTTTTCAAAATTACAAAAAAGCAAGAAGAATAAGGGCAACGTGGAGCATTCATGCATCCTTGACTTATGAAAGCTGAAATTCAATTTTTGTTTATGTTTCACTCGAGAGAAAATTTGATCGCATTTGGTATGCCTTTTGAAAGAAGATTGGATTTGGCATAAATTTTTGGTTGATGGTTTTGTTGCAGATATTTGTATAGAGGCCTGGCTACTGGAGATAGGCCGACATGTGATCAATGCCTCCGGATCCACGAGAGGCTGACTGAGCGTGCCGGTTTGGGATGCATTCTACGTGCGCTGGCTGACACTGTAAACACCGTCTAGAACAACCAACTACGTGAAACTTTGGTTTTCTTCTCTTTTCTTTTTCCTTTTGCCCTTTCTTTCTTAAGTGTGCACAAATGATATGTTTTTTCACCTCTTAATCAATTTGGGGAATGTACTTGTGCATAGGATTCATGTTTTGACAATATGAGAGTATGATAGAAAACCAAAACCCCAGCTCCCCAGAAATCTCTCTCTCTAGCACGGCCTTTCATACTGTAAAAACGTGATTTATGAGGCTATAAAAGCCGGGAGAGGGGGTTGGACAACTTCTCTCTTCCATCCCTCATGACCAGGCTCAGGACCCGAACTGTCTGCTCTTCCCCTTTTGGATCTGTTGGCTCGTGTAAGACGGTAGCAGCTGGGCTTTCATATTACTGTCTCAAGTTCCATTCTTATGTGACCTCGTCAAAAAATATGAAAGAAAAGAAACTGATTTTTGTTGAAGCAAATTAAATCGGAGTAAAATGTGTTATTCACTATAATAGGGGAAAAAAAGAAGAGAAAACGAGCTTTATACCTGTAAATAAATTTAAATTTACATGATTGTTTTAATTTTGTAGTTATTTTAATAATCCACCAAAAGTTTTATTATTCCTTGGGGTGACGATGTGTCGGGTGGCACCAGTCGGTTTGACCTGAGACCACTAAGGCCCCGGTAACTAAATTGGGCTTGAGATTTGGGCCATGGTCTGAATTCTGGGCCTGGTGAATTTGCTGGGCTGAGGGCAGGCCTGGGCCAAGTGTCAGGACTCATGCTTATGCCTTTTTCTTTCCATTTTGAATAAAAAAATTCTAATTTCTATTGACCTAGCCTAGCTAGGCCAAGCCTGATCCCAATAACAAGGCTGCAGCCCAGTGTACGGTTGCGACTAGGCCATGGTGCGTTTGGCCCCAAAGGACCTAAAGCGGCCCCTGGTGGGCCTTCTATGGTCTAGAGTCAAGCTTGGGCTAGTGCTGGCCCGGCCTAGGCCTAACCAATGCACATCATTGGTTATTCTACCAAGTGATTCAAACCCATCAATTTGGATTGGGAGTCTTCGATCTAGATCACGAATTGTTAGGCACCAACGTGTTCCAGATCAGAACCAGGCAAGATCAATCTTGTTCCCCCAGGCAACCAACCGAATAGGTCACGGCAACGGTCAATCTGGATCGCTTGGTTATCATGATTTATATTTTTTATTTTATTAAATTTTTTATTTTTGAAAAATGTTTATATAAGGGGGAGTTCATAAATAATCAAATTAAGGTGCACCTAAATTTTTTAATAGAGGTTCTTTTGGTGTCCAAAAATATCTACAAATCGATCATCTCAACTTCAATATATATGGTCATGAGAAAAAATGGATTTCAAATCTTGAAAATATGCATCTTGTAATGCATTTTGTAGATTGGTACTTTTCAAGATTTTGAAGTGTTCATAGACTTGCTCAATATGCACTATTTTTGAAGCTTTAAATTTTATTATTAGAGATGAAAATAAATTTTTAGGACATTACAAAAATTTGTAGTACTTAAACAACATCGTTCAATGTTATTTGAAGGTTGGCCTTACTTTGATTATTTCGAGCCTCAACCTTATACAAACCACACTTTTTATTTTTTATTAAATGATTGTCAACTGAGAGAACCGGTCGGATTGCCACTAGTTTTCCGAATGGCCGGTTCACCCGGCCTATCCAGGTTTTAAAACGTTGATTCTACCTATATGTTAAGTGGAGTTTTGGAAAAGGACTTGGTTTAGTAGAAATGCGGGCCTCTTAATAAATCTATTTTTGAGATGGATTTTAAGACTTAATTTTTAAGGACATGTAATCTCTAACATGGAGATCATGAATATGAAAAAATAAATATATTTTTAAAACTATAAATAATAATTCTGGTAAAAAAACATTTAGACTGTTAGTTTCTATTGTTTTTGGATGGAACACACTTGAGTTTTCATTGTTTTTAGATGGAACACATACTTGCATTAATCTTTAAGATGGATGTTTTGCACTTTCTAGATCGCAAACGTACAAATGCGGTCCAGCCGTATGAAAGAATTTTCCTTTGGAAAATCAGGTAGAAATTGAGTTTTGAGTGAAATGAGTCGACACAGACTAGGTCTAGGTCAAAGCCCTTTGATCCCGGGTCTGAATCGACCGTAGCCCGACCCAGTCCTGGTCTGCTTGCATCCCCACAGAGGATGCCCTCCTCCCTCTCTTTTGCCTACAAAATTAGATACAGCTCGTCTCTGTCTTTTGCCTGCATAATTATGTCGTATTTAATTTTGTATAATTTTTTTGCGGTTTAGATGGAAACATTTTTTGACAATTGACAAATGAATGAGGTTTTTATAAAGCCTAGGTTTTATGGAAACAAAATAAAGCCTCACCTTAATCCTCATCCAGACTTTTGGTAACTGAAATATGACTTTAAAATCAATTTTCAACTTTAATAATAAAATCCAAAACACAAAAAATGATACAAATATTGCAGATCTATGAACACATTTTTAAGGTGAGATAAACAATCTAGATAATTTGTTACCATTTTTTTTTTTCACAACTATAATGTTCAAGCCAAGATGGTCGATGTAAAAGTTTTCTAATGCTTGAATTACAATTTTCGATGAGTTATGACGTGAGGCTTTACTTGCTATGATAGAGCCTCAGCTCTATCAAACTATTTTATTTGACAAATTAATGAAAAACGAGCATGCTTAGGTATGTTTCAATGTTATCATGGTTTAAAACTTTAAATAGATCAACGACCGGAAGATTTAGGTCATAGAAACCAGGGGGCGGTCTGTATAGAGCCGGGGCTCTAAACAATCAACGTAAAATACACCTTCAAATGATGTCAAGACAGGTGGTTTCAATATTGAAAAACTTTGTGATAGCTTTAAATATATTTTCACCATTAATTATAAAATATAAAGCTTCAAAAATAATGTTCATCGAACAAATCTATAAATACTTAAAAATTGATAGTAAAAAAAAGTATTACAAAAGACACTATTTCCAAAACTTGAAATCTATTTTTTTTCTCATATCCATAAATCATGAGTCAAGATGATCAATTCGAGAATATTTAGGCATCAAACCATCCTCTTTTGAAATTTTTCCTTGACATCCCGTTCAAATGGTTAATTATTTAAATGCATCAATCGACTCATCTCATCATTTCGTTTAATAATGATCCTAACCAAAATCGATATCTTGGACATAGCAAAAATTTTTATTTCCAAATAATATCAAAGGGCTTTGTAGTAATTGTGGAAATTCCATTATTGATACCGTCCCTAAAAAAAAAAAAAATCTGAATCTCATAATTTCCAATCCATCCAATATTTCGTACCTTCCCTAGAAAAAAGATTGGAATCTCATAATTTCCATTCAATATTTCCCCATCTAGGGGACAAAATTTTCTATCGTCTCTAGGATAAAAGGCAATAGAATTCCCCAAATAGAGCTGTAACAGTTTTGTCTTTTATCCTTGTTTATGACTTTCAAAGAGGAAAAAATGAATAATCTGCTCAAGGTTGGAGAGAATAATGTTGACAGTGCATTATACCCCCCCCCCCCCCCCATCCCCCCCCTTCTCTCTCTTCTCTCCCTCTACACATTGCATTTCCCAAACATTGTGGCTACACTACATACTGCTCCCATTCTATCTATCTCTTCCTCTCATTAAAAAATACAGCACCCGTGCCCCCCTTCCCTCTCCCTCTAAACACAACCATGTGCTGCACCATCGAGACCTGGCCGATGCGCCCTCAAAGGGGCGGGGGAAGGCAAGCAGGGCAGGCGCTCGCAGGAGGGGCAGATGGTGAGGGTGGTGGGGGGCACATGAGCATAGGGCCTGGGGCCAAGCTTGAGGGCCCTCAGCTCCTGCAACTCCTTGTGGAGTCTCCTGTTCTCCTCTGTCAGCCTCTCACAGCACCTCTTCAAAAACTCACAGTCCACCTCTGTTTGCTTCAACTTTGTCCTGTTAAAAACCCCTTCCCATGAGAAGTTGATCTTCAAGAGAGAACACGAGACAGAGAGGGTCGAAATGAAAATGGGTTCTACTGGTTACAGTGGCATGGTGCCACAATTTGAAGCCTAGAGTTCCATTGTCACCACATTCCAAGTTTACACATTTAAAAAAGAGAGATAACTGCTGAAAGGACCCGTCTAACAACTTCTGTTGTAGCATCCGTGTTGTCTTTTTTTTTTTGGTGGAGGTTTTAGAGTGTTGTAGCACCCAAGTATTACTATTGTTGGAGATATTTTCTCTCTCTAGAACTTAGTTTCTGCATGAGATAGAAAATGTCAGAGGAGGAAATACCTTCTCTATTTAAGTTTCTGCATGAGATAGAAAATGTCAGAGGAGGAAATACCTTCTCTATTTATTGTGCGAGAGAAAGGAAGGTTTGAAATATAGCTTTTCTACATTTTTTTTTTTTACAATGAATTAACTTTTCTACTTTCCCACCAAATACGTTATTCTGGGAGATAATTGCTCTGTTTAGAACTCAGTCTTAGAGAGAGAGAGGAGAGAGACTAGAGGGAAATAATTAATTTGATTGGATTGTTTAAAGTTGCATCCTTATAGAAACCGCACCTTTTATGTAATATGCATATAATTACTTTTTATAGGTTCACGGGATAGATTCGGGTCCAATCAACCAGGACACGATTGGGCCTGGGCATCCCTTAGGACTCTATGGTCTTGGGCCCGTACCTGGACCCAAACACCATTGCACTCGTACGAGTTATCATAATTTAGAAAATTGGTGTATACCTTGCTCTCCTGTTCTGGAACCAGACTTCAACTTGTCGCGGCCGGAGATTCAGCTGCTTTGCCAATGCATGCTTTTGCTTCTGATCACAGCAAAATAAAAAATAAATTAGGTAGTCCATTATGAAAATATAAAAGACATAAGAACAATAACTTTAATTCTCACAAAGCTTGATTTTCAGACAACAATAACTTTAATTCTCAAAAAGCTTCAGTTTCAGACAGTAGTTTCTATAAATTTAACTATCTATTTTGTACTTTTGATTCTATAAATTTAACTTTCTACTTTGTACTTTTGAGCTCAATCTTTCTATACCTGAAAGGGTTTCTATAAACTTATATTCAATGAAAACCGAGGAAAAAAGATGGAGAAAACAAAAAAACTCACAATATCAGCAAAAACACCAACTTTTTTTTGTCCTTCTTTGATGGTATTTATATTTCTAGAAAGCATCAAAGTCTGTTTGGTGGTATTTAATAGCAACCTGGCGAAGAAAACCAGATTGAGGTGTGTAATACTCACCGGATTGAGAGTGTTATGCTCTTTAAAGCTCTCTTCCAGCACAGCTGATTGCTCCTTAGAGAGTCTCAGCTTCTTTCTCCCTGTGTCTCCATCCTCCTCGTCGCTTATTCCTCGAGAGGAGGCTCTCTCACCCTCATTCTCCTCTCCAATGGACTCTCTCTCTCCTCGCTTTGCACTCGCACTTGATAGCGCGCTATTTGGCGAAGAAACCACTGCTTCCTCTTCGCAATCTACAGGGGAAGAAGGCATCCGATTCACATCGATCCCTCTAAGAAATGACCTAGTCTCTGAGCTCCTCTCTGCAAGGAACTCAATGAGAATATTAGTTTATCACAATGAAAAGAAGCGAAAATTCTTTTGTATAGATATTTAACAATGCTTTCCCTTAGAAAAGTCCAATTCACTTCTTTCAGGAAACTTATAGAAAATTTAGTGTTTTGAATTTTACAAAGTGTTAATTGTAATGACCAGACATTAAATGGACAAATAAAACTAATGATAAATAACACTAACAAAAATCAATTCGTTTAGCAACATAGAGCCAAAATCAAAATTTCAAATTCTTTGAGAAGATTTTAATAGTTGTAAAAACCAGGTATGAGACATGTACCACGTTAGTGTGATCCAAAGAAGTAGGATATTGATTTTCTTTGCAGTTATGTTATATCTTGTTTAGTAACAGCTCAAAAGGCATTAAGAGAGTCTCCAAGAGTATTAATGCCCATAAAAGCACTACAAATTCAATAAGAATTAGGAAGTGAAATAGGCCAAAGTGTGATAGATATGCAGTGAAAACGCACGTAATAGGAAAATCAAATAGAAAATAGAAGAAATAAATACATGCATAAACCAAAAGTTTAAATCCAGAATCCCCACTAAGAGAGGTTCTTCGATTGGTAGGGATTCTAACCTCAAACCTCGGAGCCATAACAAAGAGTCAAAGAACACTTCAATCAGTGTTTTAGAAATCCCCAGGCTGACTCAGGACCAGACAGCGTAGCCTGGATCAGGAGATAGCTGATTCTAGGCTGACAAAACCCAAAATGACCAGTCTCAATTTTTATTTTATTTTATTTTTTGACAAGGTTACATAGAAATGGAACTTGAGATGTTGGGGTATGAAAACTTAACCTCCACCGTCTTGACTCAACCCCGTTTCGTAGCTTCAATTTCTCTTATTAAAAATTGCCCAGTTCAACTGAGACCTGACCTAGCCAAATCCCAGAACTGGGGCTCAGACCTGGCAAGCCACAGTCCAAGGTGGACTCTTTTTAAAGAATAACTTGAATAACCCCAAACTCTAAACAAGTGAAATGTAGATTATTATTTAATGGGCTTTTGCCTCTTGGCTTAGTGGTCCGGCTGTAGGGCCTAGGCACCATGGTCAAAGTTTTGAATTCCAGCTCAACCACCTCAATGAAAAAGAAACAAAAGAAAACACTCATTTAATAAAAGGATAGTATCCCATGAATATTGATCAAGGCATACCTCATTCACGTGATTGTATAAAAATTAAGATGCAAACAATAAAGAGCAGACAATGCTACACGAGCATAATATAACGTACAAATCAAATCACTTTAATAAGACCATGGTTTCAAATTAATATATAGCTAAATGCCACAACACCCAATGCGAGTTACAGCTCACAAGAACAAACCTAGTAATAAGACTATAAGGAATCAATAAAAAACAATTGAAATGCCAAACTCCCTAACTGCTATAAAATTGCATGAGCAGAATTGAAATGTAAAGTTCAAAAAAATAGAAACTAAAGATCTATGGATAACTTTTACAGAAATAAAGCAATCCAACCAATGAAAAGATGATAACCAATCTAGCTTCCATATGAGGAATAGCGAAGATCCCATAAGTTCCAAACTATGGTTTAAAAGAACTAATCAGGTCTGAGCTAGCTAGGGTCTGTGCCAGAGTCAGGAGACTCAAACTCTGTCAAGTCCAAGTAATAACGATAAATATTGAGAACCGGCGAGACTCAACAGGTTCCCATGATTTTGCTTCCTGACTTAATGGGATGCCGGGTCCCAGTAACTCGGGTAACTCTGAGTCGAACTCGCCGAGATTTGATCCATTGGTTCCAAATGGTAAGATTTAGTAGGTTGCATAGAAGAAAACCTTCATATTGCAAGCATTCATGGACTTTGAGGAGGTTGTTGAGTAACAAATAATTCATATCATATCTCTCAAAATCATAAAGCATCAGAACAAATCATTGAACACCTTTATATTTTGATCAATGGGGAAGGGAGATGGCAAATAAAGAAAGAACGTGAAAATGGAAATTTTTAGACCAAGAAACAGGTAACACAAGAGGAGAATTAACATGGATCTTTAATTATAAAAAAAATCAACCCAAATTTAAATAAGTCCCCATACTTGGATACATATAGATAGAGAAAGAAACACAATAAGTCAGCTGATAACTACAATTAGATATAATATAATAGCATCTGTGGTTCAATATTGTCAACATAGCCCATCATAATTCAACAACAACAACAAAAAACTAATAATATATCCAAAATCAGAATAAATAAAACTAAAATTCGAACATTCTAAATGAAGTTTTAAGGAGCTGATCAATCCTTACTAGGTCAACGATCAGAAGATATCATAAGACGTTCAGATACCTATATGGCATCCATGAACAGGAAAATAAAAAATTCCAAATCGTATTATGCATGGTCTGCATTAATGCAGCATGAAATCGGTAACGAAAATTAATAATCTAAAAATAGAAATTACATTAAGAGCGGGAAAATGTTCGTTAGCGAAGACGTTAAAATCTAGTTCAATGACTTCTAGATCACCACATATCTTTACTAATCAGAAAATATCTCAAAAGAACCTAAACGTTTCGTAAAATGAACAGAAAAGGGGGAGAAACAAAAGAAATAACAGGAATAGAGGAATCAAGCATAAAAATCTACTAACATTAATAAAGATATTGCTAATTTTGAAGTGAAGGCAAGACTAAAGCATGCGAACAATCAAATTATCAAAACACCAATTTTTTTGCATTGATAAGGAAGTAAAACAAATCATGCAAATAGGAATTTTGTTGGTTAATGTTCAGGAAATGAAAACAAATCAAATCTATCCTCAAATGCCGAACATGATCATGGAAAAAGTAATTTAGGTGTTAAAAAAAGGGCAAAAGAGCTGTGAACATCAAGATCGTCAAAAATCTGATTAAGAAACAGATAAATCACCACAGATCATGGAAGATATGAAGTTATAAACTAGAATCAGTTCACTCCATCATAAGACTACATGTATTGCTTTTAAAATAAGTAAAAAGATAAAAAATAATATAAAATGCATCAAGAGTATATCACAAAAGAAACCAGTAAGAATGCCAAAAAATAAAAGAGAAAAGGAAACACACCCAACTCGTGCCTTCACAGTGTAGAAACCAGTAGGAATTCCAAAAAAAAAGAAAAAAGAAAACACCCTTCACAGTGTGTGCGAAGAAGCAGGAAAAGAAGGAAGCAAATGAACCAGATCTTTAAAATCATACAAGTTTTTGCAAAGACTAACACGAAATGCATACAAGTGATTAAATGAACAGCAAATTCAGACCCCAACTTATTTTTCATAGATCGATCAAAGCTCGGATGTGTTTCCACTTTCCACTGTTGAACAACAAACAGACTGAGCAAACCCTCGAATAGCTAAACATCTCGCATCAAAATGCAGGAAAAATAAAAAAAATCTACAATACACAGACGATTACTCACTAAATCACCATCAAACTAAAAATCCTGCACATTTAGCACCAAATGCATCCCCAAGCATGGGCATTTTGCTGTAACAATCAATACAAAGGCATGCAAACTCAAAAAAACCCTAAACCCCTCCATATTTTGAATCAAAATCAAGAAAAACAGCAGGAAAACAAAACAAATCTATCAAAACCTACACATTTTCACCACTTCATAAGATTCAAGAAATAAGCAGAAATTTCAAGTACCAGAGCGATAGGCCTCACTCCAAGCAACCAAAGCATTAGAATGGAAGGGACTGTCTAATCTAGGGTTTATAGCAAGAGCAAGACTTAGCCCTAAATCTTCCCTTTCCACCATTGCTGGACTCCGATGAAGTTTTAGAGAGAGAGAAAGGACAGTTTAAAAGAGTAGAGAGAGAAAATCCCAATCTGTTTTGCACAGTTAAGATGACGAAATATGAGGGGTTACTTATAGGAGAGAGAAATCCATAAAATTTTATTTGTGACGTAATTACCCCGATTTTTTAATAAAAAACTTTCAAATCCAATTTATTTCTACAGTATTTCGATAATGCCCTTATGCCGGGTCTTAACTTTTATTCATGACGAAAATGACACCGAGGCTTTTATTGAATAACAAATAAGTTATTGTTGTCACGGTAAAATTAAATATCAATTTGGTGGGAAGTTTGGTTCAATCAAAATCGATTCGAGCAACGGTCTAAATTTTAAAAATATAAAATAATAATTTAAAAATATAAAATATATTAAAAAATAATTTTTAAAATTTGTTTAATAGGACGAACCGAACAAATTGCACAATTGGATCGGTTAAAATCAGTCAAACAATAATTTTGTACTTTTTTTTTATTATTAAAATAAGTTTTGTTTTAGTCCGGATTAGCCAAAGCACTATCAGTGGTTTTACCGATTAGACTCGAGTGGTCTAATCTGGTTTTGATAACTATGGTATATACATACAATGACGAGCAAAATAATTTGAGATTGTATACAATAAAATCACTCACTTATCCAATGAAGTCAGAATTACTCTCGACCATGAGATGTGAATTCCGATTGATTGAATTGTGTCTCGTGCATTTTTTGTTTATTAAGAGGATTGTGCAACCCAATAAAAGAATAGCATTATATCAGCTTTTCTACAACATTTATTGAAGGTTCTTACTCGAGCTCGGACTCGCCGGCGTCCTAAACCTAAGTCATGCTTAGAATCAATCTCAAACAGAGGTCTGACTCAAGCAATTCTCTGAGAAAAATAGAAGACAATATTAAAGGCTCGGGGGACTCGCCGAATTTCCGCTTCTCCAACTTAAATCACCAGGGTCTCAATCACCGATCAAACCAACTCGGGTGATTTGTGAGTCCGAATGTCAATTTCTCAATCTTTGTGCAGAATAAGTGGATTTAACCACAAATATATAATGGTTTGCTGCTAAATGTCTAGAAAATGAAATTCTAACCAAAATCTAAGAAAGTTCAATAGTTGCTTTAGCTTTGTGTAAACTTGGGTGAACAATTTAAATTAAAATTTCCATGCAATCTATATGTGGTTAAATGAGATCAAAATGACTAATCCTGTCCTCTGGTTTTGTAGCCTTAGTGTCAAGTGGCTCATAGAATCTAGGGCCAATTTTGTAACTAGGAAATCAACTAATCAAATGCCAATTTTGAAACAAGTCATATAGTTGCTTAGAAAGGTGAATCAAAGGATCTAAATTAAGACAATACATAATTTAGAGGTCAGTTATGGCTTCTCAATAATCAAAACACCCAATAGTAGGTTTGGGAATGTAGACTAGGATGTCTAGCTTAGTCAAACTCTTAGGTAAGATAGGTTGGTGTGTTTAGTTTTAGGTTAGCAATGATTAACTTTATATTTTCTTTTTTTATTTTTTTTAAAGTAGTGTTTTAAAAATCGCCGATCGGTTACCAATCACATCAAAGTTAAGAGGTAGGCAATTCTGGTGTGAGGAACCCCAAAATCACAAAAATTCTCTCTAGTTTTTATAAAAAAAATTTATTCCAATTAAAATCGAACGCATGGTAATTTAGTGCCAAATTCAAACCCTTAACCTCTCAGCCCCCAATTGAGATATCATGCCATTGAATCCAAGAGCTTCATTTTGTAATGCATTTGGTTTGGTCCATGTCTTCTACCACAAAACAAGAAAAAAATTTAAAGAAAAGTTTTTGCCTGTTCAAGTTGGCTGCTTTCGTCATTTGAGAGCCTCATATGTGTTTTTTTCCTCTTTGTTTTTGGTGGGAAAATGTTTTGATATAGCCCATCAAAACAAGCAAAGTCTTACCTCAAAACTCAAGTGAAAATTGTAGGTTGGGTATCGGAAAACCTTCAAATAGATTATTTCCGTCTGACTATTATGTTTGTAAAAAAAAAAAAAAAGATTTCAAGTCTTAAAAATAGTATAAATTATAACACATTATCTAGATTATCCATTTTATCTTAAAAAAAGGTGTTTACGGATCCACAAGATCTATACATTTTTTTAGCCTCAAATTTTATAGTCGCTGTTGAAATTTGATTTTAAAGCCATCGTAGAGATTTCTAAAGCACAAAGCCTTTTTTGGACAAAGATTTTAGGTGAAGCTTTACTTTGTTTTCATAAAGCCTAAGTCTCATAAAAAGGACTTTTTTTTTTCTTTTATTTTTTTTGTCATTTTCCATAAGATAATGGTTTCAATTTATTCAATTCTTGGTCATCAATCATGAGGGGTGTCATAAATTGCCATAATGTAATGATATACCTCACCAGATACCTACCAGATTGTCAACACCATTGTTCCATGGTAACTTGAAATAATATATGTACCTTTTATCTTTCTCTTTTTACAATAATTTATGTGCAATATCCCCAATAAAAGTAAAAAAAAATGATATATGACAAGGAAGTAATACCCAATCTTTCCACATATGCAAGTAAAGCATATCAAAAGCCTTTCACACATGAACATTTTTATAGCCATGGTTTTTTTAATTTAAAATGAAACCTCTTGATGGTTAAAATGAAATTGGGAAATTTACCGGAGGTAAAAGTTTATACAGAGCCGAGGCTCTGAGCAATCAAATTAAAACCCACCTCAAAAATTTCACTAGAAGAGGCTATTTTAATGCTCAAATATCCTCAAATATATCATCTCGACATCAAGATGCATATGGACATGAGAACAAAGTTAATTTCAAGTTTTAAAAGTAGAGCATCTGATAACCCATTTTTTGACCTTTAATTTTCAAGATTTTCAAGGTTTCATCGATCTGTTCGATCTACACTAGTTTTTAAGTTTTAAATTTTATAATTAACAATGAAAATATATTTTAAGGCGATCACGAAGATTTTCGATATTAAAACCACATTTCTCGACTCTATTTGAAAGTACGCTTTACTTTGAATGTTTAGAGCCTCGACTTTATACAAACAACACCTTTTACCAAATATCCGAGCATTTTAACACCTTTATCCATATTCTTTTGTTTAATTTAAAATGCCTATAAAAACTCTTCATCTTCCGTTGAAATTGTTGTAAATAGATGGAAATGGAAAAAGTTTATAAAAATGACACCTTAATAGTAGAAGTAAAGTTGTATTAATCATTTTTTTTGACAAATAAGTAAAGTTGTATTAATCTACACTATTTATTTTGGCTAAATGGTGGATTTGATACCATATCAAAAGATGTGTTATTTTTTATATTATTTTAAAAAACGTATCAAATCTATACCATCCAACTGAAATGAATGATTTAGAGCACTGCAAATCACCTTTATAATTCAGATTGCATCCTTATTCAAAATGCACCCTTAAGAAGTACATGAAGAAAATTAAATATCCTTTCTTAAAAATTAGTGGTTTAAAATGAGTATGTTGGTTGTTAAATAAATTTTAACAACCTCAAAAAGGGTAGACAAATCCTTTTAAAAAAAAAAAAAAAAGTATCACCTTAGGGGGGGGGAGAGCGAGAAAAAAAAAAAAGAAAAAGAAAAAGAAAAAGGGTTAAGATAGAGAGGAGTGAAAAAAAGAGAAGAAAGGCTGGCTGAGTGAGAAAAAAAGAGTAAAATGAAAAAAATAAAAATAAAAAATTCAAGACAGGGTAGACATGGGAGAAGAGTAAAAAAGAGGGGAAGCATAAGAGAGAGAGAGAATAGTAAAAATAAGAGAGAAAAAAAATAAAAAAAAAAGGCAAAAAAAATGATTTTTAGGGTACCCGACAAGGCCTGATGGCGGTCACGTGGGGAGGCCACAAAGGCGCGAGACGAAAAGCCTGCCCCTCCTCACGTGGCCTGCCACGTCGAATCGTCACGTGGCACATCATACTGAACCTCGTGCACCCAATGATTCTGTGACCGCCACGTGGCAGAGGGTCGGACCATCGGCCGACACTCACGCCACTTAATGATTGGAATGCACCCTCTCTCTATCATTTGTTATCCCCTCCGCTCTTGGAAATTGCCATTTTGCCCTCACAAAATCTAAGAAATCCGCTATTACCCTTGTTTTTCTGACAATCCTAAACGTGCCCTTAAGACCAGTTTCGATCATCTTCCCCTTTTGCTTCAAGGGGTTCGACTTTTTCTTCAATTCCAACACGAGTCTACAAGTGCAAAAGTTTTTTTTTTTTTGTTTTGTTTTGTTTTTGTGAATGTCAACAAGTGTAAAACTGCCATGTACTGTGGTTTGGAAAGTCAGTAATATGCTAACATTATTTTTAATTCTAAATAGGAAAATTTATAGAACTTTTTTATTTAGTGGGATTATCTGCCAAGAGGCCATTTATCATGTGGGAAAATTGTTTCATCTAGGTTGGACCGCATTTTTACAATAAGCGTTTATCTTAAAGATTGATACAAATAAGTGGTCCATTTAAAAACAATTGAAACTAATGATCCAAATATTTTTTTAATAGAATTATTGTTTTTAATTTTTATTTATTTATTTATTCATATTTATGATCTTCATGTTAAGGACTACGTGTCCTTAAAAATTAAGTCAAAAAATCCATCTCAAAAATAGAGTTTTATGAGATGATTCATTTCTATATGGACTCACAAAAACCGTGTCCTTATTTTTTATTCATAGGGGTCACAATGCATTTGTTGTGGTCTAGGGTGTGTTACAAATAATTTCTCATGGATTTATTGGTGCTACATTTTTTTTTCTTGATAGGAACAAGTTACGATAGAATACAGTTTCTTTATCTCGACGAAATGGGAGGAATAGCCTTATCAATGCCAAAAATATTTACTATGTTCAGTATCTTTTCGATCGCCTCTCTCACATTGCCATGAATGAGTGGTTTTGTTGCAATTTTTTTCGTCTTTTTGCGAATAATTATTAGCCCAAAATATATTTTCTTCCCCAAAATACTAATTACTGTTGTGGATTGATGCACCAACTGGTAGCTATAAACTTTTCTAAATAAAATTATTTAATGGGTTTGTATACAATGAAATCACTTACCTTTTATACAAAGAGGTCACAAGTACTTATAACCATCTGATGTGAAATCTGATAGCTTGGATGTGTTACAAAGATCGATAAAATTTCTTTTGAAGTTTGAGCCTGGTCAATGCAAATAAATGTAGCCATCCAATTTCACATCCACTAGTCAAGATTAATTGTTACCACCTTATACCAAAGATAAATGATCTCTTTATATATTTTTTTATTATTTGTACAACTGTTTGGTCTATGAGAGCGGGCTTTTGACAAACAAGCTTGCAGGTTTCACAATATGAAATCTTGAATTCTATTCTCACTCAGTGTCGAGTTAAGAGTAATACATAAAAAGAGTATTGGGATTGGAGCATAGAATCCCAATTTATCCTGGGAATGAAATGGAAAAAGAAAGAAAAAACGAAACAAAATAAGGGTTTGAAGCCATCATAACTCATCGAGATATGAGGCTCTTTTTGTCCTATAAATTATTTTTTAAAAGTACTTTTGAATTTGTGAAAAACATGGATGTCTTAAAGCAAAGACATGATTAGCTTTTAGAGGTGAGACTCTTTGGAAGCTAAGATTCCTAAAACAAAAGACTGTCATGTATTCTTCTCTATAATTTAAATTATTTGAAGCTTTTATTTATTTGCATCAATTTTCATATAGATTTTATGCTTTTTCAATGCCCTTTAAAAATAAAAAATAAAAAATAAATCTTAAAGCAAAGTCATCCCATGTTCTTATATAAAAGGATTTTTATTAGTGTTGATAATCAACATTATGTTGCCTAGACTTTGACCATTATGCATATGCTATGCAAGAATATGCTACAAAAATGTACAGATTGATGCATGTAAATTACAATGCTTGGCAAACAATCGCAATCCGGAGTGTAGCAAATAAACAGTATGGTTCAACATGCCATAAAAATAAAATGAGTCAAAGAAAAAGTGAAATACAATAATAAGGGTCTTTGGGGTGTCAGGCCCACATTAAACAATCAAACTATAACAATGGCCAGAAAATTTGATCTTAGACTTTAATTATAAATTTAAAGCTTTAAATATGGTACGGATCAAGCAAATCTATAAACACTTTTAAAAATTTGAAAATAAACAATATATCTAATGTATTAAAAATTGCATCATTTTTAGTTTTGAAATCCATTTTTTATTTTCATATCCATACATCTCAAGGTCAAGGTGATCAATTGAAAGGTTATTCAGCATCAAAACAACATTTTTTAAACATAATTTTATAAGAATACCTCATTTCTATAATATATGATTGACACCTTATATAAACTCTTCCATAGTAAGAAACAAAAAAAAGGGACATGGTATACTTATCTTGAAATGCTCAAAGAGGTTGGCAAGAATGGTGGTGACGCATGGACGGTTGTTGCAACAACAAATAAATGTAAATCAATAGCACACCAGAGAAACCCTTGAATAAAAGTGCATAGTTAAGTAGCACGACAAGAATTATTGTACTTGTACTCACAATTGGCCTGCAAACTTTATTTTTTACGTACATACTTTTTGAGATTAATATAATAAATGAGTTTTTATCTAAACGTATGTTTACTTACAAGCAATATTATAAGTCTAGTTGAGGGGTCTCGTCTAATCAAAATAGTCTAATTGTCAATAAAACGAGCTGGATCAGTTTTAAAATAATAATAAAAAAAAAACAGTTTAAAACATAAAATCCATTAAAAATAATTTTTTACATTTTTTAATCTGTCTAATTAACCAAAATCAATCAAATAGACACCGAACATCAATTTTTATCCGATCATAATTTTATTTTGAACCAAACAAATCAAGGTACCAATTTGTAATCACATTAATCAGACCCACTTGCAAATCTCAAATGGTTGAAAAAACAGCTCTTATGATGATAATGACCAATGGAATTGGCCGGTCCAATCAAATTTTGACAATCACTCTTTGCAATTGTTCCATGAATAATTGCTTCCTTTTTATGACAAAAGAACATTAAGATGGTCGTTAACTACCAGGTGGAAGGGTATACAGGCAATTATTATCTTTAAGGAGGGTTAAAATCCACCCTTAATTCTATTTTTTATTTTATAGGGTTTGAGGTAATTTTGGGAATGTGGGTGGGTCCCTAATTATGCCAGGTAGTGATTGGTGTCTCCACCAACGCTTGATAGCTCTCCACGTAAACACTAATCATACCGTCCATAATTAACCCCGACAAAGTCATTAAAAAATAATTAAAACCGATAAGCCCATCAAAGAGCCTCGCACGTGCTTCGCACGTGTTCCGTTTTGATATCACGTGAGAGTGCGATAATGAGTTGCAGCCCTCGACCCGGACCGACTTGGTCTAAGTGGGACGTGGACCTAAGACTTGACGCTGACCTGATGGGCTCAAGTCAAATGGACTCGTACCCAACACACTTGGTCAGGTCGGCCCCTGTCTATAAATAAAGAATACATTAAAACTTTGAATAAGATTGACACTTTAGAATGTAGAATTAATGTGCTTCTCAAAAATCATTGAAATAGACTGTTTTGATGTTGAAATGCATCTAATTGGTTATCTCTTGACATATGGATATGGAGAAAAGAAAGATTTTAAGTTTCAAAATAGTACATCTTGCAACAAATTATTTGAACCGCCTATTTTCAAGATTCTCTTTCGTTTATGGATCGGCTTGATTTGAACTTTTAAAACTTTATTATTAGAGATGAAAATGGATTCCCATGTCATTAGATGAATTTTTTACACCAAAAGTATATGTCATAACAAAGGTTGGAGGTATGCCTTACTTTGATTTGTTAAGGTTGCAACCTTATATATTTTATACAATATAATTAATATTATTTGTATGTAATATATGCTAATATATTTGGGTCGGGTTGGCCTCAACCCAAACACGACCTGATCCAACCCGATAAGATCCAAACTGGGCCCAAACCTAGACCAAGTCCAGTCAAGGCCAAATGGATCCAAACCCAGACCCGACCCATCCGGTCTTTGCAATGCTCTAGCAAAAGCATAATGTAAATTTTCCCACTCAGCTAAAACCATAGCTAGAAGTGCTTACTAAGTTAGAATCCAAACCTCTATATCCAAAAATACTCTCCAACCTAGCAACCAATCCGAAGACAAATATTTGATGTATAGTCCAGTATTTTAAAATCTAATGGTCTGGATTGGAAATCACGAAATCGAATAAAAAATCGGTCCAGACCTCAAGTTAGAACTTAAAATCAGTTTGGTTCCTATGCACTCATTTGGTTCCATCAAGCAACAAGAGTCTATTAGGGAATTGGGTGTCTGGACTCTAGATTCTAGATAGGGTGGATCACCTGTTTTCCACAATATATATATATATATATATATAAATTTATTTATTTTTATAGACCGATTCTCACACTAAAAAATGGCTAAAAAAAATCTGTACGTGTCAAAACCAACTAGTGGAACTAGTCAAATACTAGTTTTAACCAAAGATAAAATTAGATTTTGGAGTAATTATAAAATTTCAGAAATATAAACTACATCTCTAAACAACCAACTTTGCCCATGTACCGGTGAAAGCCTAGGGTGGCAACAGGTTGGGTCGGGTCCAGATTTGGACTCGAACCTGAATTCACCAAACCTATATCCGGACTAGAAAATATAGTGTGGGATCCAGAATAAGACTCGATCCAAAAATTAAAATATTTATATATTTAACTATATTTTAAATATATTGAGATTTAGGGCCCGAAAAACATTACCAAACCCAATCGGATATAGACCAGACCGGTCGGGTCCAATTTTGGACCCATACCTGGATCTGAATCGGGTCAAGTCCCAAGCCGGTTCCAGTCCATTGCGACCCCTAGACTGAAGCCATCATTAGCAAAATAAATTGCAATGGCCCGGACACTTTCGTCTTTTCCCAAAAGCTGCCAATGAAAGACAAGGGCAAATTTGACTTTCTCCGTCCTGATATCCCTGATTCCCTGCCCTTTCCGTCGTTTCTTCTACACGTGAAACTGCTACGTGGAAGACGCAGAGGAGAATTTCTGACCGTTGGATCATTGAAGCTAAGTTCTGATTCACCTTATTGAATCTTTGGAGTTTGGGGATTCAGCGCACGTGCGGGAGAATCTATATCACTGTATGAAGTGGTGCGCATGTGATGAGGTGTGTGAAATCTTTTATTTTGTTTTTCCATAAAAAGGTTGGCTACTGGATTTTGTTATCCTAAATATGGGCATGAGTAAGGCTGGTTTTGTTCTCTTGACTATCACCATATATTAAATAAAATAAAAAATAAAGAATAGTGGTGCCCATCTCCTGTTGTGAATCCACAAAAATCTATTTACAATCGGTCCTTCTCTTCAGTATTACTATCAAATCAATAAGGATTATTCAGTATTACCATCAAATCAATAAAGATTTGGTCTAGTCAAAATTAATCTAACCAATCGTAGACAAAATAAAAAAATAGTATCAAAAAATATATAATTGTTTACCTTAGATATGGTAAAAATAAGACTGTCAAGGTATGTAACTTAAAAGTATGAATAAACCTTGGATATTAGAGGTAAGAGAAAAGATAATGTGAACCAATACAATACATTAGTTGTTCAAAAGTGTGCTATGGGAACTTTGAAACAAAGCCTCAGTGTAAACTTAAATCAACATAGATGAAGAACTGGTGGGAAGTTGAGATCTGAGTGAATGGAGATCATGGATATGATTCGGAATATGAGTGTCACTTTCAAATATTTTCAAAGAGAGGGGGCAACGACTTGACAAATTCTTTAGCTAAGAGGAGTTTCTTTGTAGGCTTTGCTTATTTCAGATGTTCTTGGTTGAATGCATTGTAACACTTTTTTATCAATGAAATTATGAAACATTGTCAAAAAAAAAAAAAAAACTAGCAAGAAGTAGCTAACTTATTCGGATATCACTTTTTAAAAATTGCTTTACTTGGTAATCACCCGAGTTGAATTGGATTGAGTGAGAATCTAGCAATTCTGGGCCTAAGAAATCGAAATTCACTCAAGTCTCTTGGTTTTCTAGTATCTTTAGAAATTTTATCTTGTAAAATATGGCCCGGTCTGACTTCGGAATTGCCCAATTCCGGTTTTTAGAACACTAGTCAGAATCATCAACACAACATATATCCTCAAGACAAATCTAATGATAACTCCAAAACAAATAAAAAATTTGTGAAATCCAATTAACAATAATGCAAGTAAATGATAACTCTAGAACAAATAAAAAATTTCTGAAATCCAATTAACAATAATACAAGTAGTATGAAATGGATGAGGTTTTGGTAAGGCTGTTGCTTTACTAATTTTGGTAGATATAAACCTCAATACCCCACTGGAAAAAATAAATGGATACGAGGCCGGAAAAGTTTGTCATGACTTGCAAATCCACTTCCACCATAATCGCAGAATTCAATGTTCAAAAAATGCTTCAAATCTAGCATATCTATTAATGCTTCAAAAAGATGGTCCAAAAGCAAATGTCGTAAACCATTTTTAAAACTTGAAATCCACTTTTTAACGGCTATAAATAACAAAATTGAAATAACCAAAGTATACAGTTTTTTTGCATACCGTGACATTTAAAGTGCAACTGCCACAACTTTCCGAAATACTTCATGCATACCGTGACATTTAAGGTGCAACTGGTTAAAGCCACAACTTTCCGAAATACTTCATACTAAATTAATAGTAGATTAAAGACAGTTGGAAAACAATGTTGGATGCAGCCAAATCAAATCAATTGCCAAGAAAATGAGTTTTAATCAAATGATTAACAAACTAAAAAAAAAAGAAGGCCTGCTTTTCTAATAAACATTAACCATAAAACATTTTACTTTTCTAAGGAATGATTTCTTTCAAGATGGTATAGCGAAACTATCAACTGAAATTGTAATTAGTTTTGTGGGGTGGTTAATGTACTTAGCCAAATGATTTTATGCTCCTCCGGGAGTAAACTATCCATTTACTCCCTCAGGCAAAAACATTCTAGGACACCAAATTTTGGGGATGTATCATCTATTACCTAAAGACTGACTCCACAAAAACAAAACAAAAAGAACAACTCAAGTACACACTCTATGAGCCTGAAAAATTAGTCCTAAATTGAACAAACATCGCAGTAAGATCAAAGTGTTAAAAGAGCTCAAAATCCAATTTCTTTTCATTGAAAATAATCATACGATGATCTTGAAATGGATACCAAATTTTCAGATCTAGAAGATCTTTTCAAGTACATGTTTTACCTAAGGGACCAAATGAATACTTTGCTCTTGTGGGAGCATAATATACACTAAAGTTCTTATATGCCTAGGTTCCAAGACAAGCAACACTTCCATGGCCATTCTCAAATAACTGTTACAAAAAGGTTACAGGGCCCAATAGGTGCTTGTATATTTTGGTTACACAATTAATAATCTTTTATACAAGACAAGCAGAATATTATGGGTTTGTATAACAGTGAGATTGTCAACTTTTGTACAACAAAGGTCATAGATGTCCCAAGCTGTCCGATGTGAAATCGAAATGGTTGCAAAATGTCATTTTTTTTGCACAAAATTCGAGGAAAATTCTCTGGTCTTAAAGTTCAATCAATGGTACAACCCCAACTACCCAATTTTACTCGGATGACTAGGGATGATTGTCTCCTTTTTGTATCAAAAGAAAATGGTCTTATTTGTTACTTAACATAGTAACTAGTAAGGGTCCAAAATGCAGTAACGCTTCCATGCTCAAGCATGCATGACTATTACAAATGGATATAAGGCCTTATGTGTGCTTACATCTTTTGGGCACAAAAGTGCTTCGATTTTGTACATGAGTAGCAATTGATGAGGACTAGTAATGTAGAGTCATGCCCATCTCTGCCACAATATAAAGAGAAGGATGGGGGAAAATATGAGCATCAGAGTCGGAATAGATTTTGTTTCTTTTCTTCTCCTCTCTCTCTTTTTCTTTTTCTTCTCCTCTCTCTCTGTCTTTTTTGTTTTGTTTTTGGATAACCAACTTACCTGAATAACAGTGATGATCACTGGTTTCCAGACTTCCATTCCATAATGGCAGAGAGAAGAGTGAAATTAGGTACAAGGTTTTTGTGAGGCATGGGTAAATTAGTCATTGGTGATTTATCATTCATGCTTAGCCATTTGTCGATTGCTCTATGCTCGTAGGTGTACCCATCGGCTGCCACACATGGATTCTCCATCACATCCTACACACCGAATTAAAGAAAAATTTCAGCTCACAAAATTGAAGAGTAGAGAAACAATACCAACTTTGAGTGGAATACAATTTCATTTTAGTGTTAAAGTGTGCAAATAGTATTGGGGTACCTGTGCCACTAAACTATAGTTTTGTTTACTTGTTTAAGCAAGCTTTCTCAAGGGAAACTTTCAGAGTTTTAGGCTAGTGTTGAAGTTCAATAGGAGTTGTTCCAATGAGCTTAATTAATAAAATTCTTGGGGTTCACAATCTTCATAGATGAGAGCTTAATGATAATCCAACAATGAAGAAAAAAGGTGGTGGAGCTTAATGATAATCTAACAATGAAGAAAAAAGGTGGTGGAGCTTAATGATAATCTAATAAGGAAGAAAAAAGGTGGTGGAATCAGGTCAGATCCTATATAACCATTAAGCAAATTTCATCAGGCAAGTAGCATCTTTGTTGCTTGGAAGGGGCGTGCCATTTTAGCAAAGCACATGAATGAAAAATCGGCAGGCTTAAGCAGAAAGAAACATTAGCACAAGCAAACTTCCAAAAAAACTTCAAAGTTGAATAAAAGAAGACAGAATTTGACAGATGAGAATGACAACGGATGGCTTAAGAAGGAAGAAATATTAGCACCAGCAAACTTTTAGAAAAAACTAAAAAGTTGAATAAAAGAAGACAAAATTTGACAAATGAGAAAGACAACAAACCTGAAATATGGGACAGATGAAGTGGCTTGGAGGCACACAATGGACTTGGGGTATTGATCCACGAGAAAGATCAGCTTTTTCCTTGAGTCTTTCTAGCACAGGAAAAACATTGGTCTTCAAATCAGGCCTATCTCTACGCCTCAATTCTGCACAACCCAAAGCCAAAAGAGCCAATTCTTGTGTTTCCTCTAAGGGCCATTTCCCAGCTGTTAAGTCCAAAATCTCTTCAAGCTTCCCACCCTCCAATGCTGTTTCAACATAGTTGGCAAGAGCCATTGCTGGTTTTGCTGTTAATAGTTGCAAAATTATGATACCAAAAGCATACAAATCTGACTTTGATGACACTACCCCGGTCCTTACGTATTCGGGATCGACATAGCAAAATGTACCTACGAGAGATGTCTCCTTATAAGCAGTAGAGATGGTGGAGATATTAGAAGGAAGCAAAGTAGAAAGACCCACATCGCCAATTTTGCTAGTGAGGTTACGATCAAGCAAGATATTCGCAGGTTTGAGGTCACGATGAACAATGGGTGTTGGTTTTGAATTGTGGAGAAAAACTAAGGCAGAGGCCACTTCCCAAGCTATACGAAAGCGATCAAACCAAGGAAGAGGTGGAGTGCCGTTCTTTTGAAGTAGTCGGTCTTCAAGGCTCCCATTCTCCATGTATTCGTATACCAAGCAACCCTCGTCTGGGCAAGCACCAAGGAGAAGAAGCAAGTGGGGGTGGCGAATGCGGTTTAGGATATCGAGCTGTAAAGCCAAGATAATGAGAAAATATGTGAGATCAAGAACATAGTTTGCTCTAATGCTCTCATTCAGTTATATGCTCTAAATTTGGAACTGGTAAGGGGGAAAAGAAGAAAAAATATACTACCAAGATAACTGATATATGATTGATATTGATTTTTAATGCAATGAGGAAAATCAACAATGGGTTTTTCAACAAGACCAATAAGTTGTTCTTTCTCCTGAAAAGAACCAGGGGAACACCAGATTTTCACAAGGGCCAGCAGCCTCTCGACACACATATTTTAGGCTCAACATGTGAGTTCCATATCATTCCTAAAAGAACCAAGAATTCAGATCTCCTTACTACATTACAGATCTCAATAGGACCAACCATACCAGGGCTTTGCTTTCTATCAGCATAACTTTTAAGAGGAGAGCTTTGAGCCATCTTACTATACCATAATCCAAACAATCTCTCTGTGGAAACTGAGTATGATACCTATGGAATTCTTCCCCAAATCCCATAATGGTTCCAACCTGAACCAGTTCAAGCACCACCTTATAGACTCAGACACTTGCAATGTCTTAAGGGATTAGCAGTTTCTGAAAACCGGGTTGTGGGACATCCAATCTTGGAATTCTCAAAACAATAGAAAAGTTTCAAAAGTTAATGCTTTTTTTGGAAGGCAAATAGTGCTTCCTTTTCTGGGTTCATGAAACATACAGTTTGCTTGAATAAATATTTTAATGTTTTAAGGGATTAGCAGCATCTGAAAACAGGGTTGTGGGACCTCCAATCTTGCAATTCTCTCAAAACAATAGAAAAGTTTCAAAAGTTAATGCTTTTTTTGGAAGGTAAATAGTGCTTCCTTTTCTGGGTTCATGAAATATACAGTTTTCTTGAATAAACGTTTTTTTTAAAAAAAATTTGTTTGAATAAATCATATTTAGCATATTTTTCTTTCTTTTATTTTTTCTAACAAATTAAAATTTCTTCGTACCTCTTGTTGAAAGTGCTTGGCTTGGTGACCCTCATTTGAGTGAAGCACTTTTACAGCTGCCATCGTATGGCGCAAGCTGCACTTATAAACACTTCCATAAGCTCCCGAACCAATTTTCAGAGAATCAGAAAATGAAGAAGTGGCCGAAACTATCTCTTCCCATGAGAACTTCTGGTATTGATGCTCTAAGCATGCAATAAGGCTCTCAATCTTATGCTTCACTTGAGCCTCTCGTAACGCTCTATTGTCAGCATCTCTTCTCTCTGAAATTTCTCTCTCAACACATTCCCTTGCATATTCAGCTTCTCTATTAGCAGCTTCACACATACCTTTCTCTAGTTTTGCCAGTTCCTGTGCTTTCTCCTCTCTGAGTCTTATCTCTTTAAGTCTATTTACCTCCTCCATTTGTCGGTTCCTTAGCTCGATTGCCTAATAAAATAGCAAGAATTTGAGAACATTTAGCAAAGTTGGTTGCCCTGCGTAATGGGATCTTAAGATATTTAGTAGTTGGTTCTTCCAGTTCACAATTCTACTAAACCATGTGATTTTTTCTCAAAAAAAAAAGGGACTCCATGTGATTTCTCTCTATCTTGTATCAACCTGTGAAAGTACTAATGGATCTAAAACTATTAGAGAAAAAAGAGAGAGTACCTTTCTGGAGGCATCGACTGCCTCATCTCTGGCCATGGCATACATCCCTTGAGCATGCCTAAGCTCAATTCTTAGCCTTTCTACCTCAAAGCTTAGGTCCTCCTATCGTAAGAGAAAACCATCACATCAAAGAAGAAAGATAATAATGTAGAAGGCTGAGGCAGAAACTAACATATGTATAACTTTCTTGCCATCCAAATGTTGTTCTAAGTTAAAAATATTTTTGCACTTGTTTCAATTCAAAGCCAGTTAATGGGGGAAAACCAGTGTATGGAAACAAGGACTTGGTTTGGACTTGCTAGGTCCTGCGTCCAAGCCAGGTCCAAGTCTGTCAGTCCCTAGTGGGAACTTGATAAACCATATTCAATTGTGATCATCACCATAGAACACAATGCTGAAGACAGTGATGGACACAATTTCTCTTCCTCGCTATGCATCACTTCAATGGATGGTGGTGATGACCCAGCACTTATATAATACTTTCCCAGTCAAAAATTATTATATCACTACAATATTTAAGAGTTCATAGCTTCATACCGGGCATTCTGATAATGAGATCTCAGTTTGAGTATCTGTTGCTGACATCCTATTGTAAAACCAGGACTCATTCTCAGCCTGAAAAGTTCTATAGCTAGATGTCTCACTTGCATCATCAGTAAAGCCGTGAGATAAAGTATCCACCTCACTGCCAAGAGAGACACTATTATGAGGGCCAATTTCTGTTGAACTTGACAAACTGTTACCACTCGAATAGTTCACAGTAGAAATAGCCCGATGTCTCTGAAGTGGTAATGATGAAGAACGAAATTGTCGATGCTCTGACAAGTAGGTATCACTGCCTCCTGTATCGCAAAATATATCAATAGACCCATCTATAGTCTATACGAAGATTGCTGCCCATGATGTGTGTGTGTGTAGAGAGAGAGAGAGAGAGAGTATAGCGGGTGTGACCATTCAAACTTTGAATAAATAATCATTTACCACCACCAGTGTTTCAAAGACACAAAAGTGGCTGTCTCTAGTATGTGTCTTAAGTGTCTAGCTTAAAGGCCAAAAACCAGTGTGACACAACATATAAGTGGCAGTGTCTAGTATGGTCTTAGGTGTCTAGCATCAAGGCCAAAAATTAGTATGGCTCGACACATCAATACAATACTTTTATAGTAATTTTGGGAAGAGAAATTAATAGTACCATTATTCATGTTCTTTTATTTTTTATGTTTGCAAATAATTCTTATTTTGAGATCTTTTAATATCAAATTTTGCACAAATAAGTAACGTTACGGAATGGTGGTAGAAACCTTACTTTAACCTTGAAAGTTAGTGGGTTCAAATCCCATGAGGGACATTTTATTTCAATAGAAGGAAAGATGAGACCGTATCAAGATCCCTAAAGAGTTCAACATGTATTCTCCCCCTCTCATACATGTGTTGTGGGGTGAGGACCCCGTGACGGGAATTGTTCACATGAGTAAGCATGCGACACAGAGAAGAGTAGGAGTGTCTGTGTAACACTGACCACCACGACCAAAAATATCTTGTAAATTTTTATGGAGGGAGAGCAACCAATATCAAGAACACAACACTTGTACCTGTTACTGTTCTCAGTGGATAGCTAGAAGAATTACTCTCTGAGAAACTAATTGCTTCATCACTGGCTAACTCGGTGCTTTCTTCGGGAGATGAAGTGGCAACTCGCACAGATGATAGCTTTCCTCTTGACACAACATAAATGGTGCAAAAGCTTGGAGCACATTCTGAGATTCTTGTGGCTAGATCTGGGCCTTTAAATTTCCTAAAATAAAAAATTACCCATTTGTCATTCATAGACACATAGTATGGACATTAAGTAGAAACAGAAAGCATACTATAGTCCAATTGACAACAGGAAACAACCCTTATGAATCATCACCATCCAAGGAATTGATGGACGGTGATAGCGTGACCAACGATCGACGTCATGTCCTGCTATGATGGTCCCATTCTCTCTCTCTTGATGTACAGAAAGTCATTGGATATTGATGACCCCAATGGACCACGATTTTCCATGGTCAATTGGATCATAATATACTTTCCAAAATAGAAACTGCTTCCTTCAATTATAATAAAGAAACTGGTTTACAAATTGCATTCTGATTGTTGCATGGTTTTGATATGTACAATAATTCATTATACATAGAATTAGGAATTTTTATATATGCAAACATGTACACTAACCCAATATTATACAGTGGATAAAGCATTTTTTATTTCAGTGATGTGATCTCCGCATAATCCAAAATACATGAAAAAAATCAGCATATTAGTTCTTTAGTTCTACTACTTGATGCCTCACGCATTTTTTTAGATTTTTATAAGAAAAAAGCAAGAAAAGAAAACCTCGTAATTGCATTACGAGATGATGCTCCCACGACTAGCTTGCTAAATGAAGACTTATTTGCTTCTTCTGAGATTGCTTCAGCCACATCATCTCCCTCGATCACCAAAGGCTCTACTTCCACCTGCATTAAAAAATTCCGCATTTCAAATCTATCGAAAAAAGGGATTCAAGAATTATTATTGCATGCCTTTTGACTTTGATAGAGCTTCTAAACTTGAGAAAGCTTACCTGTCTTTGAGCACACATTTGCCTGAAGGGGAGAAGCATTGTGCTAACTCGCCATTCTATTTCTTTTCTATAAGCATCTGCCACATCCTCTCGAACTTTTGATATAGGAATAAAATTCCCCACTACAAACAATTAAAAACAACACTTTCTTCAATATAATCACATGACTACAATTTGTTAAGGTTACTTGCGTTACCATGAGTTCTATCAGTCAATGTGGAAATAGAAATATACTAACCGGATGCATTTTGGAGAACCATAGTCCATCGGGGTCATCACTGTCCATTATGATAGATGGTGACAGATGGAGTGAGACACAAACACGTTCCTTTTTTTGGTGGGTCCCACTCTCCCTCCCATCAATGTCCACCATTTCATTGAACAGTGATGACTGAATCAGAAAATGGTGTTCCATTGACCATAGTCCATGGGATGATAATATATTTTTACAACTCGAAAACCATTAATCCAAGGGAATTGTATACTAAGAGACCATTTATTTTTCGTACAAGGAGGTCAGAATCATTTTTATCCATTGGATGTGAAATCCAATAGATGAAAGTTTGTCACAACATTCCAGAAATTTTATTTTGGACTTCGTGCCCCAACAATGACACATATTCAACCACCCAATTTCAAATCTAATAGTCATTGATGATTGTGACCTCCTTATATTAAAAGTAAATGGTCACATTGTATACATTTCCTAATCCAAGAGCCTGAATCCCCCTCAATTATAATCTCTTTAAAGAAAATGATTTTGAGTAGGACTCAAACACTCTACATTCTCTAGATCATCCTGTTCACCAAACAATCTAGAGATCTTCACTTGTATCATCAGGAAAATATAAGAATGCATGGTGTATGATAATTAGCATAGTTGGCACTTGAAATATTGGAAACAATTGATGTTCTTGGTGCTTTGATGTCAACTTCCTTGGTTTGGTGATTATGGTGATAGATTATGTAACTGTTGCCCCTTAATCGAAGCGGAAAATTATAGATCTGTACATAATTTAGTCTGCTATATTGATCAATGATTTATTTCATTGCTTGTTTCTGTCAAACATTCACTCTTTCTTAGTGAATTGCGTATCAAACAATGGTATACTCGCTTACAACTCACAAATAACATTTGGGCTTTGAACTAGGAAACTTCAATTGGATATCTACTCTCTTTCATGGAGTATCCAATCATTTAATAATGAAATCACAGTGGACCAACGCATAATTTTTAGAGCCCAAATTGAGTCAGTTCAACAGGGTTTCTGAGTTAAACAAATAGAAAACTTGTGCTTTCTGATCATATGCAAAAAGCCCAAGTTCTCTAAGCAAAAAAAGGTATTAAAATTTTATGTAACCCAAATATAAAAACATTTATCCAAAGTTAGTTAAGTGATTCTATAACCTCAACAATCCCACAAACAAGAAGGTTACAATTAGAACCAGCATTGGAGAACTCGGTGATTCCGAATCAAACTGGGCCACTCCTGCTGGGCAGGCTCTGAATTGTTTCCAATATTTTATTTATTTATTTTTAAATTTTTTGGGACTTGGCCAAGTCTGTCGGCCTGTCTGGGGCTTGAGTCCTAGTGTGTCCTGAGCCAAGTCCTTGGGTTTTAACACTGATTAGAATGGATTATGAACATAAACCATAAGACAACATAAAACTAGAAACAATATATGCATACTTGGTGTGGGGATCCTTGTGATTCTTGGCCTGACATGTAACAATTTGAATGAAATCCTTCCCTCTGGAATGAACTTCTCCAAAGCCCACTTCACTGCATATTTGCTGTCTCTGTTTCCATTAACTACAATTGCTACAGTCAATGGAGAAAGAGGCTGAGGTATGTGGGTTTCCTCCTCTTCTTGAATCTCCATAGCTCCCCCTTGAAAGGGTTAAAGAATCAAGGCCTCAACGCTTTTATGTCCTAAACCAGAGGAACAAAAGAATGAGAGAGAGAGAGTGTGTGTTTGGGCTTGTAATCAGCTATGCCTCTTAAACATTCAGTTTCACCGTTTCTCGAGAAAAAGCACCATCTTTAATTTGCCTCAACAAACTAAGGCCAAACCCAGGTGCTACTATTGTTATTTTTTATATATACAAAGGAAAACAATGGGTTTTGGAGGTGCACCTCATGAAAAATGCATGAAACACTGAAGTCTGGAGTTAAAAATAAAAGAGGTAAATAAAAGAAATTTCATTTAAGTCAATCATGAGAAGATTGCTCTGGATAGGAAGAGCCCCAGGGGGAGGAGAGAATTCACTTCCCAATAGGTCTTACCAGAGAGAGAGAGAGAGAGAGAGAGAGAGAGAGAATTCACCTCTCAACAGGTCTTAACAGAGAAAGAGACTTCTCGTGTAGAAAAAGAGGGAGTAGAATTTTTTTCTCAACAGGTCTTAACACACACACAAAGAGAGAGCACTCATACCAGACTTTTCCCATGAAAGTTGAAACCCAAAAAAAAAAAAAAATCACCAGAAATGGCAAACAAAGCAAGAACAGAACCCACAATTCAAATACACAAAATGAAGCAACCCATGAAAATTAAATCAAAGAAACACCTTTTTACCTGTATTTTCCTGCTACAACTTCTTCTCCAACCCACCCTGTTTCAAACTACAAAAACTTCTTTCAACAATTAACACCACAACCATATTGGAAAACACACACAAAAAAAAATCTCTCCCTAAAAATACTCTCCCCTCTCATAAAAAAAAACTGTTCAGCAATACCCAACACAAAAATTCTCCATTTTTTTAGTGAGAGAACCACAGAAAGAGAAGAGGAACATTCCCCCATGTCCTTATCCAAATTTAGCTCTTTTTCCTTGAAGCTCTCTATTGACGTCAATGAGGTGGGTAGTCAATGTGGGGTCTAGCAGAGTGGAAATTTAGAGGTGATCTGCATCTCTAAAATGAGTAATCATTGTACGAAGTATGAACTATGACAGCAAGCTTGGTACACGAACCTCATGTCCAAGGTTTAGAGAGAGAGTCTTGGACGCAAGTAAAACGTGTTCAAGTTTACAAAGAGAGACTTCCTAGGTTATTTACGGATCTGAAATGTAGAGCTCAAAATTAGTTTGACTTTCTGTCGATGATCTGAAAAACGGATGGGGCATAACAAATCGGTGTGCATCAGTGAATTCGCGGTTTGGATCGTCATTTTACTGCAGCAAAACTACATTTTTATTGTCAAAATGCCTTTTCACGGTCGCAAACTGTGGCTTCTTTTATAGACCCGGACAATTTCTTATATATATTGATAAAATCGGCAAGGGTGATCAATTCTCAAGTTATACTGAGCGATTTCGTGCCGCCCCCAACATTTTTTAGATCATTGGTTTCTATTGTATAGAAAGATATATATTTCCCCATCTAGCCGTTCAATTTTGAACAAATGAGCTATTGATCATTGATTTAGATATGACACTTCGTAGTACTATTTTTAAGTTTTTTTTTAAATAATATAATTATGAAATTTGATATGGGTCATCATCTCAATGAGCACAACTAAATAAAATACTAAAAAATAGTTTTATTAAATAAAATAACTAAAATACCTTTAAAACTTTAAAGGCATTTTGGTCACTGTGTTTTATTAAAAATAATTGTTTTACATTGTTTATAGTACGAGTTTAATAGATGAATGGATGCCCAAACTTCGGTGTCAAAATGATTTGTATAAAAAATTTAAAAACAAAATAGTGTAGAGGGATGACATTGTGATTGAGACCATCTCAACCATCATTTCAGATTAGATGGTGGGATAGTGGAAAGCATATAAGTTATAACATTAGGGGAAACAATTTCTAACTTTTTGGCATTTTTCCCCTCAACATTTTTTTATATCACTTTATGAACTTCAACATTGTTTATTTTTGCTACTACCCTGAAGTTAAAAAAGGCGTTTAAGTTACACCAAAATACCTCCATTTGATCCAGGTTTACGTCACTTTTTTTTTTTTTTGGTGTCATATTGATGCAGAGAGAAAATAAAATTAGAACAATAAAAAAAAATTAAAAAAAACGTTGAGAGAATAAACCCTCTCAATGTCTCCAAGAAAATCCATCCCAAAAAGTATGCAAGGGAATCTACCTAAAAACAAAGTTTATAAAGGAATTCACCTTAAAGATATCTTATCACAAGATCAAATTTATTCAACTCTCATTTTATTATCATTATCTGATATGTTTATAACTCTCTCCAATCATTCTCTAATGTGTTTATAACTCTCTCTAAGCTTTCTCTTATTTGTTTACAATGAGAGACATATTCCCTTTAAATAGACTTCAAAACAAATAACTTTGTAAAAAAACTCACAATAAATCAAACCCACCAAAATAACTCTCTTCCATGTTTTTTCTTCCCTCCCTAATTTCTCTCTCTTCATCCCCCTATTTTGGCTCTCACCTACCATCCGTATTTTATCTCTTTCTAACTTCCACATTAGAATAAAAGATAACTACCACTTATTATTTCCTAAACCAAGATCTTTACCTTATCTATATGTTATTTCCTAAACTAAAAAAAGGCATTTTCAAAACAAAACTAGGCTCTCTTAACTTATCTCTTCCTATCCCTAAATAAATAAATAAATTCCCATTTTTATTTGCATCATTCTCTTGGGGTTGGGAGAAGCTCGACCTCGACCTTGAAGCAAATCACCATCTACTAATTGATGATGTAGTCCCACTATGCGCCTCGGCACTTTTCATTCAATTTCTTCAGTAAGCCAATTCATCAAATGCTTCATGCTTATCTCGAAGTAAAACATAATGCTTTCGAGCTCAATCTTGATTTTTCCTTCAAATTTACTTGGTTGGATTTCGAATATTTCATCACACATATCTTCTTTTTCATATTTGATTTTCAAAATTTCTTCTTTTTCTTCGTAATTGATATTCAAATTTTTTTGCAAAAGACCTACTTCTTCATATTTTTCTTCCTCTTGTTTCGATTGTAATCTATTAAAGAAATCTAGTAGACTTTCTTCTACTATGCTAATACTCTTTACTAGGTATTTTTTTATTCTCTAAAATATTTGATCCAATCGATGCCACTGTTGATTCATGTCACGAAATTCACCCTGCCACTGTTGATTCATATTATGAAATTCACCCCAAAAACAAGTTGGGAATCCACCCCAAAAAGATCTTATCACAATATCAACCTTATTCAACCACCCAAAAAACAAGTCTGAAATACACCCCAAAACGATATCTCTGATGTGTTTAGAAATCATTCTCCTATCTATTTACAATGAAAGACATCTTCATTTAAATATACCTCAAAACACATAATTAAAAAAATCTCTCAATTAATAAAACCCACCAAAATAACTCTCTCTCTCTCTTCCATGTTTTTTCCTCCCCACCTATTTTCTCTCTCACTTTTCTCATTCCTACTTTATTTCTTTCTAACTTCCACATTAGAGTAAAAGATAACTACGGCTTATTATTTCCTAAACTAACATATTTTTACCTTATCTATATGTTATTTCTTAAACTAAAAAGATAACTAAATTTTTTTTACCTTATGTATATGTTATTTTCTAAACTAAAAAGATAGACATTCCCAAAACAAATCATGCACCCAATCTATTGTATATGGAGAGAGAGAGAGTTTTACTAGGAAATTGATGATAAATACCAAAATTTAATTTGTATCTTAAAATGGCTAATGAGAGTGAGTACAAAAAAAAATGACATTGTAGAATTAAAATGTACCTCAAAAATCTATTAGAACATGCTACTTTGACATTGAAAAACCCTCTAATTGATTATTTCGACTACGAGATGTACAAAAATTTTATATATATATATATATATATATATATATATATATATATATATATAAATTTCGAATCTAAACAATAATACATCTCACAAAACATTATTCGAACCGTCTATTTTTAAGATTTTTATGTGTTTATACATCTACTTCATTTGAACCAACTCTAGAGTTTATAATTTTCCAAGTAGAGATAAAAATAGATTTTTAACACCAAAATTTCATCTTATTATAAAATTTGGAGTTAACACCTTACTTTGATGGTTTAAAATTGCAATCTTATGCAAACCACCCATGTGATAAGGACCGAATTCCCATTTATATTTTAAAATGGCTAATGAGAGAGAGAGAGAGAGAGGAGAGAGAGAGTGTGTGTGTTACTCGGCAATTTACAATAAGACCATATCCCATTTGCATATTAAAATGGCATGGGGAGAGAGTGTGTGTTACAAGGAAATTAGTAGAGAGAGAAAGAGTCATATTAGGAGATTCGGATAACAACCAAAACTACCATTTGACATCTAAATTGGCTAAAGCGATTCCAAAATGACTTAAAGAACTACTTGAGCTTCTCCCTATTGCAAATACATTTTCGTTTTTTTTTATGTATAGAAAAAGTTTTTATAACAATGAAATTAAGACCCACCTCAAAAAGCGGTTGTTTTCATGCTGAAAAACATTCAAATTCTATTATCTCGACATCTAGATGTGTAGACATGAGAGAAAATAGATTTCAAATCTTGAAAATAGTTTATCTTATAATGTATTATTTAGACCGTTAATTTTCAAGATTTTTAAATATTCATATATCTGCTCGATCTATAATATTTTTTAATCTTTAAATTTTATAACAAAATATAAAATTTAATTTTTAATCCATCATAGAGATTTATGATACCGAAACAACATATTTCGACACTCAATATATTTCAGTACTATTGGAAGGTGTGTCTGAAAGAAAGACTTATGTGATCTTTTATCGAGGAATACATCTTCTTTTTTTTTTCTTTTTGTTTTTCACCTTTTTCTTTTGGCAAAAGAAAACTTACAGGTAATCTTTATTATAATAATAGAAATTTCAAAATAAAATCAACATAACAATAAAACCAAGATCTTAACAACTTGATGTCATTGAAACAACTATGCACTATGCTTGATAATAAAAGATAATATTGCAAAAAACTATGCTTGGTAATAAAAGATAAGATTGCAAAAAACAAAAGGAATAGTTTCGGAGATTACCTCAACCAAACTTATTACACCCCATACTGAATCACCACCATCCAATGGCGCGGGATTAATGATCAACCTTCAATCTCAATCGGGAAAGCAAGTTTAGGCCAAGCCACACTAATAGAACATGAACCCCTTTGATCACAAAATCAAACTCTAAGTGAATTCTCTTAGCAACCTAGTTTGAGAGATATGGATTATTTTTTTGCTAAACGCTATAAAGAATCATATGCACAATGAGCCCCCATGATATTTTTATATATTTAAAATTAACAAAAATATTTTATAATATCATTTAAATATTTAAACCATTGTAAAATCAATATATTTAATTTTATAAATCCAAAAATTATAAATAAAATATCTAGGGGTTCATAAAAATTCAGTTAATAATCCTAAAATAATTTTCATCATAAAACAAACACAATTAAATTAATTTGATGGGAAAATGATCAATATGGTTTAGGAATCAACAATCATAAGGCACACCACCTTCAACTGTAGACTACATACCACACTTGCTTTATCAGACCAACTCAGTGTTTTTTATGACCTACAGTCCAAGTAGGGGCTCATTAGTTGGTCACTAAAGTCCGGCCGATAAGCCAAGGAGTCGCAATTCCAGTATGTGGATTTCATGTCCTTCTCTAGAGACGAGTCAAGGTCACCAAGACCTGATGCAACCACAGCTCCAATGGTACATAGGGGTATCTCTCGCACATGCATACGCTTCATCCTAAAATGTGAATTTTTGGCTTTCCCGATCGATCTATCGATATGCATAACGTGTGATAACACATGGATGAGGCTTTGGCTCCTATCTCTGTAGGCCACCATCACACACAAGGGTCATACAGTCCCTCAGCTCACTCATCCGGGCATATTATCCGACCTCATCAAGGGCTAACTCATTAAAACCCTTCCTGATTTGTTCTTTATGCCCAGATAACATGGGCTTTTCCCAATCGACTGGCCTAGATCGTCAAACACTTCCGGTATCAGCAAACATCGTTTGTTTAGTATGGTCCACGAGGGACCACACTCCCACTGAGTTCATGTTCCACTATATCATGTTATTTTTACAAGCACTCAAAAGACCTTTAAAGGCCACACAAACCCAACAATGTCTTACTTTGATTGTTTATGGCCTCAGCCTTATACAAGAATTAGGTTTTTTTTAAGGGTGTTATTGGTTTTTGAAGGTGTTATTTGCATGGTGTCGGTGTGAATTCAACCACAACGTCGTGGCTAGGGTGTGGGGGTACTACCACCACAACCCCAACGCCTTTCCCATGTTATTTGTCTATTTGGTTGTTCTATTCTCCCCTTTGATTTCTTAAGATATATCCAAGTGCTCTTAAATAATTTGAAATATCATTTTAAATTTCAACAAAAAGGAAGAAGTCAAAAACCCTACTTAAATTTAAGTTTTCCAGTTTGAGGGAAGTCTACGCTAACATCTCTTTTATTTTGCAGTATCTTAACAATGTCTCATATTTAAAGTTCCAAACCCAAATCACAGTCATGGGTTCAAACCTTGAAGTTTCTAGCTGGCAATTTGACTGGATGACCTATTCAAAACTGAAGTTTTGAGCCAACTATTTCACTAATTTGCCGGTTCAGATCTTGAATTTCTGAACCAACAATTTCAAATAAACCAAGCATAGAACCAAACTTTTTTAATAATAATATAAAGAAAAATATGTTTATATCCTCTTTTTTTTTAGGTTTTATTTCTTGATAAATTCAAAGTTTCAAAAAATATCTTCAAACCCGTGGCAACTTTAAACTTATTTTTTAAACTAAACAAATGGGAGAAATATGCTCTTTCTAAACCCAATCCTTTCTCTCTCTTCACTCACATATCCCAAACTTCTTTTTTTCTCTCTCTTCATGCATCCTCTCACTCTCTCTTTCCTCGTGTTTCTCCAAACACCTCTCTCTCTCCTCCCGATATCCTCTCACCTCCATGAAGCCTTTATCCTTCTGTAGAAGTTTGAGATATGACTTTTAGAAAAAGCATGTCTTCTAAGATTTGTTTGGTCGAAAAAAACAAGTTTAAATTAGCTCAAGGGGGTTAAAAGAAATAAAATCTACAAATTTTATGCCTCAATATATCTTTTAAAACCTTAGTCTATTGTAAATAGGAAAAGTTTATATAAGGTTGCAACCGTAAAATGTAGAATTACAAATGCACCTCAAAAATCTATCGGAAAGGCTGTTTTAATATTGAAAAACTCTCTATTTGATCATCTCAACATCGAGATGTATGAATATATATAAAAAGGTTTTTGAGTCTCATAAATAGTGCATCTTGTAACACATTATCTAGGCCGTCAATTTTCAAGATTTTCATATATTTATAGATCTCTTTGATTTTAACTATTTTTAGAGTTTAAAATTTTATAATTAGATATGAAGATAGATTTTAAAATAATCCTAATAATTTTTTACAACGAAATTACATGTTAGGAAAAAATTTCTATGTGCGTCTTAATTGAATTGTTTAAGGTTGAAACCTTATAGAAACCGCACAGATTGTAAGATGAAACTTAAAAATATAAAGAATGGAGGTATTTTTCCCTAAAATAAAAATGCCAAAAAGGAGATAATGGTAAGTGGATTTACGTGTGTGTCGGGGTCAAGACTTTTTTTATTCCTATTTTATAAAGTTTTCCAAGGGCCATCTAGTGGTGACTATCTGAATAAATTTATTTGTTCAATCGTAATAATTAAACCTTAGTCGATGGGATCTTCAATAAAAAAATTCAAGATACTCTCCCAAGTCCCAGCCAAGATATTTTCAATACTTTTCAAATCTGATCATTTGTTTCAGTTATAAACCACAGTGGTCTTTGGTATCTGGTCAATTTAACTTGGTTATGAACCTGTATTTAAAAGTCGGACTCGGGATCCGAGTCAACAGAGCCTGCGACAAACGAAGGAACTTTTCATATAAAAATTAAGGAGACTAGGCGATTCTAGGGTTTTTCGGCCCTAAATACCTAATTCGTGTGGACTCGAATAGGATGGGTGAGTTTTAAACACTAGTACAAACTGGTGGCCGTTAAACCACCCTCTTCCATTTTCAAATTTCTTTTTGAGGGGTCTACGTCAAGTATTACATTATATGGTTAGCAAGTTTCAATCTATTGGACTGTTTCTATTAGTCATGGTCTTTGATGGGAATGTGTATCCTTACCCTTGCAACTTGCCACAAATAATAATCTTAATAGAAAAAATACAAAAAAATAAAATAAATAAATAAAATCTTACTAAAGTTATCTTTACCCCACTATGACTGTACTATGAAAGAAAAGTAAATCTTTCTAAAATGTTACAAGTGAAAGTAGCCAAATAAAAATGTTGTAGGCAATTTATATCTTGGACAGCAAAAATATTTCGTGCTCCCATGGGAGCAAGCTGTGCATTTGCTCCCTTATGACAAACCCAATTTAGGAGCAAAAATTCCGTGATGTAACCTTCTAGACTAAGCACATTTTTTTTTTTTCATGTGCATGAAATATACGATAGCCCAAGATTGAACTTAGTTCATCTAATTTTTAGCGGGTACGATCCGAGTATTGAAGAACTCAAAATTCAAAATTGTTTCGTGAACATAATCATATGATGATTTTTCGGTGGAACCCAAAATTTAAATTCAAAAAATTCTTCTGGGGTTTGCCTTTCTCATGAGGGAATAAGTGTACACTATGATCTCGTGTATACCTGCGCTTTGGAAAACGTTAACCATTTGAGTGGGTCCAGCCTTCCAAACTCCAGCTTGGCGAGGATCATAGGTTCAAATTTTACGGATCTTGACTTGACTTCTATGATCATGGGCATAAAGCACGTATACTATGCTCCCTCGGTAGTATATTATATATTTACTCCCTCGGGCAAAACACTAACTTAGAGATTGTTTTATTTGAAGATTCGGGAGCCATCTAATTTTAATTAGATGACTATTTTCAAAACAAAAAAAAAAATATTTTGAGTTAATAAAGATCTAAATCATTCCCTAAAAAAATTGGACTTCCACTGCAATCTTGGGATGATTCTTTTATTAGGCACATAGCAAGTGAGCTAAATTTATTTATTTTTCTTTGAGTCGTTTATAGACTCTAGAGATCACATCCCCAAAATTAGAAATAAAAAGGATATCCCTAGACTAAGTTTTTCTCGAGGGACTAAATAGATAGTATACTCCCGGACACATGAGCCAGCCTAATCAACTGAATATTTCCATTTTAAAATGTGTAAAATATTTAACCATGTGCATACATTCTGTAACTTAAGAGAAAAAAGTGAAGGATATTCAATGACAGATATCTGATTTCTTCAAGCTCATAAGTGGACTTTATCATTTAATTTATAAATTATGCATAGAATAATGACAATTTATAAATCCTTCTTGACTTGACTTAAGGTGCTCAATATGGCCATTTATTTTTTAAAATTGTTTCACGCAGGCTTGACAGCATTTCTACATATGTGGGGCTTGGCCCACATCTCTACATATGCGGGTTTGGCCTCATAGAAACCAGGCCCTTTATTTTTTAAAAGAAAAATTAGGTAAGAAACTTTAAATGTTATTTAAAGCTCCTAAATACAAAGAAGAAAAATGTAAGATTACGTTTTACTTGTTTTAGGTAATAATAATTTTTTTTAAAAAAAAAAAAAAAAAACAACCATTATCATCTAGGTACCTTATAGTCAATTTTATATGAAAAATACCTTTTAAAGAAGGGTGCAGGTGGCACACGGATGCATCTGTAGCTGTAGAGGTAAGGTGCACTTTCAAGTTTTATCATGGTATATAATTTTGTTGTAAAATGTTCTTAAGATTATCTCAAAATCTATTTTTTTATCTAATTATAAAATTTTAAATTTAAAAAATGGTTAAAATCAAGTAGATCTATAAACATATGAAAATATTGAAAATGGATAGTGTAGATAAAATATTGTAAAATGCACTATTTCTGATACTTAAAATCTTTTTATTTTTCATGGTCATACATCTCGATGTCGAGATGATCAATCAAAGGGTTTTTCAACATTAAAACTATCTTTTCCAATGGATTTTTGAGGTGCATTCGTAGTTCTACATTATAAGATTGCATCATTATATAAACTATCTCTTTTAAATACATAAGAGTTTAGGTGTGCGCCTTTATGACCTATTCTAGTGGATCCGGCCCTGGAATCCCCCTTGGAGATGAATTGAGGATACAAAAGTTCTTGCGTGTATCATCTTGACCATCACCATCATGAATCCAAAAAAGAAAGAACTTTGAGCTTTAAAATATTTCATTTTTGTTACTCTTTTCTTGGACGATTAATTTCAGTTTTGGAAAATGTTGATAATGGAACTTTGGATATCATATTGTAACACTCGTCACACTTCTGCATTATCTTTAAATCTTCGAATTCATACATATAAGACTAAAATGGGCTACAATAAAATTAAAGTGTATCGATAGGTGCCGATCACATAAAATTCTCATTGCATATCTCCACTTCGCCCATCTAGCTCTAATTATGTATGCAACATTCTTCTTTAATCTCTCTATTTTCCTGGAAAGATTGATGAATATGAGGATGTTGAACTAGATGAGTAGCAAAATGAGAAGGGATAAAATTCAAAATAAATCCATCCAAAAAAAAATTTAGGTGTGGCACCAATAGGCAATAAGATAAGAGAGAGCAAACTTAGGGGTTTGCCCATGTATACTGTAGACCCAATATAACGTATGTTAAGAGGTGCAAGTTGGTTCAAGTGGAAGGCTATAAAAGGACAAAGGTAGGCCCAAAAGGATATGATTGGAAGTAGTAAGCAAAAATATGGGGATATATGACGGATATAACCCCTACAAAATCAGAATGGCGGACCAAGATTAACATAGCCAACTCCAATTAATTGGAAAAAAGATATGATGATGATGATGGTTGGTTTTAAAATGAGTTCACCATAAAAATTTTATAATTTCATTTAAAAAATTACACAACATAACCAATTTATTTCTTACAAGATTCCAAGAGTGGAAGTGCAAAAAAAAAAAATGGAAATCGTTCAGTAGCAATAGTGAGTTTTACTGAATTTTCAAAGCCGTTTGTTAGTTTGAACTTTGAACCGAGATGTTAGGTGTGCTTCAATCCATGGTCAAGCTTTGGAAATTTCATACTGGACAGGAAAGTCACTTCAACAACATTTCCTTAAAAACTGTGAAGTTAGGTAGCTTTAGAAAATCTCTCTCTTTCTCTCTCTCTCTTTCTCAGGTTGTATTTCTCTTCTTCTCTCTCATTAAAATTAAATACGAAAGAAGTATAGATACTGCAAGGTCACCATTATACTTATATGTTGGATATTGAATCGGTGACTGTAAGAGTGGGCTCAAAGTGAAAAATAAATAAAAATTTAAAATTTTATGACACACCTAAGCCATCCAATTTTGACTAAACTCAAAGTGAAAAATAAATAAAAATTTAAAACTTCATGACACATCCCAAATCATCCAATTTGACATTCAATGGCTAGGAGTAAATGTAACCTCATTGTAACGAGATTAATAGTCTCATAATAAAATTCTTGTTTTTTAAAGGTCATACAACATCTATTTTAGTTAGCGTACATCTACCACGACTTTTAAAACAATGTCAAAAAGTTAACACATCTTTTAAGACTAAATATAGGAAAATGTTTAAATAGAGTCAAAACCTTAAGTGTATTGCACCTTAAAAACTCATTGGCAAAACTTGTTTTGACGTTGGAAATTCTCTAATTGATCAGGTTTAGATCCACTTGATATTGGCTCGATTAGGGTCGAATCTAGGTATGGGTCCACTTGACCTTGGCTCGATTAGGGTCGAGTCTGGGTCTAGGTCCAGGTTCAACTTGGACCCTATCGGGTTGGGTTGAGGTCAACCTAATCGGACCTCACGCAGCATATATAAGACCCCATTTTGTATATATAAATATGAGATATATGGAAATATAGATAATAACACAATTTACTTTGGGTATAAAGAGACCACAATCATTATTAACCATTAACTGTAAAATCGGGTGGTTGAAGTGCACAAAATCCAAAATAAAATATTTCAAAATGTTGTTACATAGTTCATTCCGTAGGATTTCACATTCAATAGTTAAGATTGATTGTGACATCTTTGTACAAAAAGTGAATAGTCTTGTAGTATGAAATCCCTGTGTATATATACATAAAGAAAAATATATGAAGAGATCATTACTTTTGATGTAAGGTCAAAATCACTTTTATTCGTCAAATTTAAAATTGGGTGGTTGTAAGTGCTTCATTAACCTTATATACTTTTTATTTCTAGACCTAGCCCATCCCAATGGATTGCGTTTTGGGTCCAATTGAATTGACCGAACTCATCCCGAACTTGATCGTTTACCGATGCACCCAAAACACAAAGAAACCTAGTATTTGGGCTGTTGGAAATTATGCTCTCCTAAGGGAGCATAGTGCCCATGTACTCCCTCAAGTAAACTTTATATAGAAAGGTTTATATGCTTCCCCTAGAACCAGCGTTTTAAAAAACGCCGAGTCGAACCGGACTCGCCCGGTTCGACTTGGAATTCGCGAAAAGGGACCGGATCGGTAAAAAAATCGGAAATCGTTCGGTTCTAGAGAGAACCGGCCGATTCCGCACAGTGACTCGCCGATTCACTGTGCGAAATCGGCGAGTCCGTGAAGAACACGAGTTGCACAGTGTTCTTCACGGGATTCTTTGAAATTTGTCATTTTTTAATCATTTTTCTTGTTTTTTTTGGCATGTGATCTGATTTACAGGCTGTAAACAGCTTTATTCAGCTTTTTCAAGGATTAAATGGTGGAAAAATTTGTTGTTTTTGGATCACGAAAAATTCGGTGTTTAGGGTTTCCGCCTTTTCTGAAAGTTTCATGCCAAATAGGGCATGAATCTTTCAAAATTTGTAGGCATTTTGATCTTAAATCTGTGAATCAAAACCTTTTGTTACTAATTTGTGATAATCGTTGAAAAAAACAGAGTTTTTTAGAGATTGAAGGCTTCGGTTCACAAAATCAGGTAAGAACTTTGGGTTTTTTTTTTTTTCCGCCATTTGATTTATTTCACGGCATATTTTGAACATAATGAGTTCAATAATTAGGGTTTTTAATCTTTATTGTGTCTAGTATGATTTAAAATTTTCAATTTTACGTAATCTGGTCAATTACAACAAGAAATTTGATATGAACACTGAGATGTCTGTGGAACCAAATTCCGCTGTTTTTTTTTTTTTTTTCCGCCTTTTGATTTTGTTTTCATGATATATTAGAAATAATGTGTTAAAAATTTAGGGTTTTGATTCCTTATATTGTTGTTTATCAGAAAATATACTCAATTGGATGTAATTTATTCACTTAGAGGTGAATTTTTTAGTTAAAATCGCTTATGTAAAACGACTCTGTGAAGAACATAATTTTTTTTTTTTTTTTTTTGTAACCCATGATAGAATTTTTTGTAATCCATGATCGAATTTTTTGTAATCCATGATCGAAATGTTTGTTTTTTTTTCTTGTAATCCATGATCGAATTTTATTTTTTATTTTTTATTTTTGTAACCCATGATAGAATTTTTTGTAATCCATGATCGAATGTTTTGTAATCCATGATCGAAATGTTTGTTTTTTTTTGTAATCCATGATCGAATTTTTTGTTTTTTGTTTTTTATGTAACCCATGATAGAGTTTTTTGTAATCCATGATTGAATTTTTTGTTATCCATGATGTAATTGTTTTTTTCTTTTTTTGTAATCCACGATGGAATTTTTTGTTTTTTTTTTCTGTAATCCATGATCGAATTTTATGTAATCCATGATCGAATTTTTTGTAATCCATGATAGAATTTTCTGTAATCCATGATCGACTTTTTTGTAATCCATGATCGAAATGTTTGTTTTTTTAACTTGTAATCCATTATCGAATTTTTTGTTTTTTTTTTTTTTTTGTAACCCATGATTGAATTTTTTGTAATCCATGATCGAATTGTTTTTTTCTGTTCTTGTAATCCACGATCGAATTTTTTTTTTTTTTATGTTTTTTTTTTTTTTGTAATCCATGATCGAATTTTATGTAATCCATGATCGAATTTTTTGTAATCCATGATCTAATTTTTTGTAATCCATGAGCGAATTTTTTGTAATCCATGATCGAATTTTTTGTAATCCATGGTTGAATTTTTTGAAAATTTGTAATTTTTTTTTTTAATCCATGATCGAATTTTTTTTTGTAATCCATGATCGAATTTTTAGAAAATTTGTGATTTTTTTTTTTAAATCCATGATCGAACTTTTTGAAAATTTGTTAATTTTTTTTTTTAATCCATGATCGAATTTTTTGAAAATTTGCTGTACTTTTTTTTTTTTATTTCTTTTTATCCATGATCTAATTTTTTGAAAAATGATGATTTTTTGAAAAGATGTGAAAATCGTGATAAATTGTATGTTGATGGATTATTTATGCAAAAAAATGCATGTTATTATATTTTTAATACAAAATTGTATTTTTTTTATCTGTTGTTCATGGATTTTTTAGTTGGAATGACTGATGTTAGCCGGCTCTTTGAAGAATTGTTTTTATTATTAATTTTTTAATACAAAAAATGTATGTTCTTGATAATTGAGTTGTAGCCATGTTTGGAGCTTGCATTTTGTATTATTCTAAATGTTTGTAATTGATATGTACGAAAATATTATTGTCAAAAAAGGTATTTTGCAATAACAAATAACAACGAATATGACTACATGAACTACCGCAACATATTATCACTATATATGGTGATTATTTTTCTTTTTGAACTGTCAGGTTAATTTAAACTTTTTACATCTTAAAACAGTTGAATCATGTCAAGATCTACAGAAGACCCTGCATGGCAACATGGGGTCAGACTTGATCCCAACAAGAAAGACAAAATTATTTGTAATTCCTGTCAAAGAGTGATAAGTAGTGGGGTACATAGGTTCAAGCAACACTTGGCAGGGGTTAAGGGAGAAATTTCTGCATGCACTAGTGTCCCTAGTAATGTAAAAAAACAGATGGTGGCAATTCTTAATGCTAGCAAAGGTAAAAAAATTGCCAAACATAGGATGAATGAGGAGATAGCTAGTTTATATACACCATCAAGCAGGAATGATACAGAAGAGCAATATAATTATGACCTAGAAGAGCAATCTAATAATGAGCTGAACATGGCCACAAGATTGAGTTTACATGAACAATATCAGAGGGAACGTGGGTTTAGAATGCCTGGTGGGTCTAGCTCAGACATGCATGGTGGGCCTAACTCCGATATGCATGGTGGGCCTAGTTCAGATATGCATGGCGGGTCCAGCTCGAGCATGTATGGCGGGCCCAGCTCAAATATGTATGGAGGGGTTGGTGGCAATATGTATCAAGGAGAATCAGTTGTTGAAGAAATTGTTTCTAAGTTACCTAGTAGTGCCAGTATTGCAGGTCATGGTCGTAAAGACCCATTTCTCTCAAAGCCTAAGTCACAACAGATGACCCTAAAATGCATGGTTAAAGGTACAAGAAACATGTTAGGGAGATATGTTAGTAAATGGTTCTATGATAAAGGGATTCCCTTTGATGCAGCCAATAGCCCATATTTTCCACCTATGATTAGTGCAATCCAGAGAGTCGGGCCCGAGGTAAAACCCCCGACGGCATATGAGCTCAGTTGGCCAATATTAGATGAAGAGGTAGAGGAAGTTAAAAAGTGGAATGAAGAATATAAACAGAGTTGGCCAAGGACAGGAATTACTCTCATGAGTGATGGTTGGTTGAATAAAGTTAGCAAAAAGGAGTTTTTAAACTTCTTGGCCTATTCCCCAAAAGGTACAGCTTTTTTGTCTAGCAAAGACGTATCAAGGACGAAAAAGGATGCAAACTTCTACGTACGACTATATGATCAGATAGTGGGGGAGGTGGGAGATAAGCATGTAGTCCAGTTTATTACGTACAATGCGCGTGCATGTGTTTCTGCGGGCAGCAAGTTGATGGATAAGAGAAAGCATCTAGTATGGACCCCGTGTGCTGCACACAGCATCGATCTTATGTTAGAGGAAATCGGTGAGATCAAAATTGTGAAGGAGACTCTAGATGAAGCAAGGTTGGTGTTGAGATTTATATACAACCACTCTAAAATATTATTTCTGTTTAGAGAACACTCTAAGAAAAAAGAGATAATCAGGCCTGCCATAACCCGCTTTGCGACCTATTACTTAGCTGTGGACTCCATTCGACAATCTGAAGGTGCATTAAAGAGATTGTTTACTTGTGAAGAGTGGTTAAATGACCGCCTCTCGAAGTCCAGTACCGGTATAAAAGTGGATAACATAATCTCAAATAGGCTGTTCTGGTCTCGATGTTCCAGTGTTGTAGAGGCCACTGCCCCTTTGGTCACGGTGTTAAGAATGGTGGATGCTGATAAGAAAGCTACCATGGGTATCCTTTATGAAGGTATTGAGAGGGCGAAATCAGCTATTGGGGAGAAGTGTAATTTTGCTAGCAAAGTGATCGAGATTATAGAAAAGAGGTGGAACACCAAATTTGGACGTCCAATTCATTATGCTGGTAAATATATATTTATATCATTACAATGTTTCAGTTTAAATCATTTTTTTATGAAATTGTAAATGACATTTTTCTACCTATATATTTTTTAGGTTACTACTTCAACCCAAAATTTTTCTATTTGACACCTGAACAACCCCACAAGATTATGGAAGGGGTCAGATACATTATTGCAAGGTTGGAGAAGCCATCGAAACCAAGTAGCAGCAATACAAGAGGTATTATTTAATGTTTGGGTAAAAACTTCATTGAGTTGTTATATTTGTGAGGAATAATGCACTAAAACGTAATATATTTGTTTTAGCTTGCTATGTATAGGGATGCTATAGGATCCTTCGGAACTAGACTTACCAGAAATTCTCGAACTATGATGGATCCAGGTTATCCCCTCGCTAATATTTTGTTTATTCATATATTTAATCTTATGAATTGTTCTTGCCCTTACAATGCTTTTTACATTTTAATCCAGCTGAATGGTGGGAGATATATGGTACTGATGCACCTCACCTAAAGAGGATAGCAATCAAGGTGCTCTCCCAAACATGTTCTGCTACTGGCTGTGAGCGCAACTGAAGTACGTTCCAATGGTTGCACACTACTAGGAGGAATCGACTCGCTTCTGAGAAGCTTCATAAACTAGTGTACGTTCATTATAATTTAAACCTCAGAGAGCGATAAATAAGAAGGAAGCTTGAAGACTATGGGCCGATAGACTTAGACACAATATTTGTCACAGACACAGCAGACCAATGGGTAGTAGAAGAGGAGGAGCCAGTGTTGCACAAGAGAGCGTTCCTTGAGGCTATCGATGATGAAGATATTGAAGAAAGTGATGAGCAGCATGAAAGAGGAAGCAGCCAGCCAATATATCCACAATATGTCGGTGATATTGCACCTAATGAGGGAGAGTGGGAAGGGGGTCTAAGAGAAAATGAGAGATATGATGATTTTGAGGCCACCCTATCCCAACCATATTATTCACATATCGAGTCCCAACAGCAACAGTGTAAGGATGAGCACGACAGTGCAGGTGAGCATGAAGGATGGACAAGTTTCGGGGATTTTGGATTGGGAACACAATAAAACACTAACACTCAGGGATTTGGGAATAGTCAGACGCCCGCTAATATCGATGATTCGTTTTTAGATCGAATCAATGAATTGTCAAACGAATTCAATCAATGGCACCAGCGTGACCAAAAAGAACAACAACGTCGTCTATCATTTTATTTTTAGATAACGTCGTCTATCATTTTATTTTTAGATCGTATGTTACTAATTTTATGCTTTATTGTAGTCCATGTATGTTGATGTACTTATTCCATGATAATTCTATGTTTATCCTTTTGTGTGATGTAAATTAAATGTTGAATGGCGGTTCATGCAGGGAAAGAACATATCAATATTCGCATATTCATTCAAAAACATGAAAATTCTTAATGGAGTACCCTCATTTCTTATTGAATTCCTAAAAAACAATATTTATAATGAATTTTAATAATTTTTTCGGATTTTTTTGAAGCTTTATTCTAATCGATTCACCCGATTTCCGATCCGGATCGCCGATTAGTCGATCCGGATCGGTTTTTTGAAAGCCCGATCCGGGTCACCGATCCGTTTTTAAACCATTGCCTAGAACCAATGGTTTAAAAACCGGATCGGTGACCCGGATCGGGCTTTTCAAAAACCGATCCGGATCGGCGAATCGGCGATCCGGATCGGAATCGAGTGAATCGGTCAGAATAAAGCTTCCAAAAAATCCGAAAAAATTATTAAAATTCATTATAAATATTGGTTTTTAGGAATTCAATAAAAAATGAGGGTACTCCATTAAGAATTTTCATGTTTTTGAATGAATATGCAAATATTGATATGTTCTTTCCCTGCATGAACCGCCATTCAGCATTTAATTTACAGTATTTCGTGCTCATCCCTACACTGTTGCTGTTGGGACTCGATATGTGAATAATATGGCTGGGATAGGGTGGCCTCAGAATCATCATCTCTCTCGTTTTCTCTTTGAATAATATGGATTAAAAAAAAAAAAAAACAAATTTTCAAAAAAATCTATCATGGATTAAAAAAAAATCACAAATTTTCAAAAAATTCTATCATGGATTACAAAAAAAAATTCGATCATGGATTAAACAAAAAAAATCACAAATTTTCAAAAAATTCAATCATGGATTACATAAAATTCGATCATGGATTACATAAAATTCGATCATGGATTACAAAAAAAAACAAACAAAAAAAACAAAAAATTCAATCGTGGATTACAAAAAAAGAAAAAAATAGTTCGATCATGGATTACAAAAAATTCAATCATGGATTACAAAAAACTCTATCATGGGTTACAAAAAAAGCAAAAAACAAAAAATTCAATCATGGATTAAAAAAAAACAAACAAACATTTCAATCATGGATTACAAAAAAAAAACAAACATTTCGATCATATATTACAAAACATTCGATCATGAATTACAAAAAATTCTATCATGGGTTACAAAAAAAAAAAAAAAAACAAAAAAATCGATCATGGATTACAAGAAAAGAAAACAAACATTTCGATCATGGATTACAAAAAATTCTATTATGGGTTACAAAAAACCAAAAAATTCGATCATGGATTACCAAAAAAAAATAAAAAATAAAAAATAAAAAATAAAAAATAAAAAATAAAAAATAAAAAATAATAATAATAATAATTCCGTACGGAATCGCCGATTCACTGTTCGGACTCGCCGATTCCGTACAGTGAATCGGCGATTCACTGTACAGAATCGTCCGGTTCTCTCTAGAACCGGACGATTTCCGATTTTCGGGGCGATCCGGTTCCTTTTTCACTATTTCCGAGTCGAACCGGGCGAGTCCGGTTCGACTCGGCGTTTTTTAAAACGCTGCCTAGAACATATAAGTTCTATCTTTCCCTTACCATCCAACCGTCCAATTTTGATCAAGAAAGCCACTCATTGTTTGATCTTTAGATCCAACGCCTCAAAGTATTTTATTTTTAGTTTTTTTTATATAAATTGTATGAATATGAAATTTGGTACGTACTATCTTCTCATTGCGGCGCACCAACAAAAAATATTAAAAATAATTTTTCGATAAAATGTAATGAAAAAATACCCCTTGAAACTTTCAAGGGTATTTTGATCATTTTATTTTATTGAAAATATTTTTTTACATTTTTTGCTAGTGCGAGTTTAATAGAGGAATTGGACATCCAAAATTTGATGTCAAAATATTTTATAAAAAAAAATTAAAAAAAAAATAATGGAGACATGACATTATGATTGGGGCAATCTTAGCCCTCCGATAGCATGGAAGGTTGGATAAAAGGGAAGATAGAACTTCTATGCTGTAGGGGAAGCATAGAAAGCTTGCCGAATTTTATGACTCTAAAATGTGCGAATGTATTCAATCACAAGGTAACCTCAATTAAACGAGTTCTCAAATTCGCATTCTCCATGCGGTCCCAAAAAAAAAAAACAAAAAAAAAAATCATGCCTGAAGATTTAACAGAAGGTCCATTTTTTGGAGGGTGCCATCTAGGTGTTAAAAAATCAAAATTCAAATAATTAGGTGGTTCTCAAAATTTTAGATTGAAAATTTCTCCCAAGCAGGTCTTCTTGAGGGAGTAGGTATACGATGTCCTCCCATGGGAGCTGGAAGCATGGTATGCAAACTCATGATTGTAATATGCTTTTTAGTAATGGTTGGAAATCAGTATAGTCTTGGGGACAAAGAAGAAAAAGTAATATTGAATGTGTTCATTGAAATTTCCTACTCTGCTGCAGAGTAAGCCAAGCCATCAGATTTCAAGAAGGGACAACTGGGGTTTGTTGTTACTACACTTAAATCTGTAAAAGAAAACTGACACTGAGCTGAGGAATGATAAGACTCCAGCCATTAGGCTGTTGTGCTGGTATGATGTGCCAGCGCTGTAGGAAACAACAGTGAGAACGTTGTATTTGTGAACGACTCAGTGATTGGAAAATCCCCTCGGATAGAAATCATCTGACCTGACATCGAATCCAGCTGCCACCATCTCCGGATGCCCTGAATTGGTGCCTTGCACCTATATTCCGAAAATCACCCAATTCCTGTAGCGGACTGGGCAATTTTCAATTGAAAATCAGAACTGCCCATGCTCTTCTCTCTCACCTTCAGCCATTTCTCTCTCAAAAACTCTGCTCTAAATCCGCCATTTTATCTATTTCTTGCTCAAAATCTCCATTTCAGTCACAAAAATATCTGCCATCTGATCCGTTTCTTTTCAAAACCTACCATTTCAGTCTCATTTCATAAACCTATTGCTCAAAAAACATGAATCAAATGGAATGCTCAATCTGTGTATGTAAAATAGCATATCAATTTTACTCTGAAATGGAGGATCTATCTCTCTCTAAAATGGTGGATCCATTTTATTTTTCTATACTCAGAAACAGAAGTTACCAAAATTTTGCATACAAGGCCTGATCAGCTGCCCAAATTTATAAATTCTCTATAAATACAACTTTAAACGTCAGGTCCAGATGCAAAAAGACTTATTAAACCTCTGAATACTTGGGCAGAGAGCTGATGTGCTTGGAAGAGCTCACCATCCAAGTTCCACACACTTTCCTCACCAGAAGAAATAAAAGTAAATGCAGTTGTCTGCAAATTCAAAGAAGAAAAATTACCAAACAATTAAACATAAGAAACCCAAAGAAAAAGAAAAGGAGAAACATTAATTATAAATTTATGCCCCCACCATCAATCCCAAAGACTAGTATTACAGCATTGTATCAGCCCTCTGCCTCTTTTAAAAGCCAATGTTGACCTCAAAATCATTCTCTCTTTCTTAACGGTAGTTGCAAGGGATTGTATACTAATACTCACTTTTGGTACAAGGAGATTACAATCACTCTTAACCATTGGATGTGAAATCCGTCAGATTGAAGTACGTCACAATATTCGAGATCAAAAGTAAATGATTTTATTATATACGTTTCCTTATATCTGAGTTTACCGAAAAACTCAAGTGAAAATATTATATGCTCTCGGGGGTATCTAGAAGTACCTTTAAGACCCCAAATTTCGGGGGTTGCAACCTCCCCAACATAAAGATTAACCTCAACATAAGAAAATATGTGCTTGAGACTATAACATACGTCAAATTTTTGGAAAGTCGGATCCAAGAGATTAGAAACTCAAAATCCCCCCTTTTTTCCTTCAAATAATCATTTAGTAATTCTTAAGTAGATTTCAAAATTTTGGATTGAGAAAATACTCCTGAGTAGGTCTTCTATAAGTATATAATATGGTCCCGCAGGAGCACACCATCCGAGTTCAAAGTAAGTAGCAAATAAAATCACAAAGCAAATCAGGCATGCCAAAAGATGCTTGCCATGTGAAGTAAGATCATACCTTATGATGTTCTACAAAATCAAAATCCAACGGATCAGCACCCTTCCTTGCAAGATGTATAAGGTGCCTGACCAAACAAAAGCTAAAAAAATAAATATTCCATTTGACAATTAACTATTAAATCCAAATATTGGTCATAGAACTTCACTATTTATACAAAGAATGGAGTTGCCCATACATGATAAGGCTTTACTTCTCAAGATAGACAGTCAAAATGCATTAATTGGAGGAAACAAGTAGAACCCCTCAATATGTGTTTTTACTGCTGTGCATAGGTAGAATCCCACACAAGTCGATTAAGCATTGATCAGAGAATAAAGCATGCTCAATTGGTTTCATCAACAAAATTATATAAGCTATGGTATCTAAAAGACAGCACCTTGCCAAGAACATATACTATAATCAACAATTAAATTTCAGAGTAAATGAATGATCAAATCTCAACTGAATCTGTTCTTGTCTGTACAGATACACATAATAAGCAAGGAGTTCAGCAAACTTTACCACAAATATAAAGGACGGGGACAGTCCTTGATAAGTATGAGATGCAAGAAACCATCGGCGAGGTGAGCATCTACCACTACCCCATCCGGTGCTCGTTCATTACGGCATGAGATAATAGCTGCCCCCACACTTATAAAGCGGCCCTTTGATCTTAACCATCTCGAGTTCTCTCCATGATGGGAGGATAACTTAAAAGAACTATGTATAGATGGCACTTGTGGAGGAGGCCTAGCATCAATGCAAATGGGACAGTTCACTTGGCAAATTAACTTTGGATTTTTTGATAGATTAATCCCTTCTCCACTATCTTGGATGCAATTGGGCCCGGGGAATACTCTTGATTCTTGTACATCCAAAAAGGCCACCTCAGCTTGATATGACCTGCACGCATAGGTACTATAGTAGGAGGCAACAAAGAAGACATGGACTAATACGGAGTCCTTGGGTGTGGGGGGGAGGAGATATACTACATTCCAATGTACGATAAAAAGACTGGTGTCCATTGAGTCCAGGAAACCCTGATGAAGTGACAGTGAAGGAGAAAACATGGGACCAACCATTGAATCTATGTCTTATAGCGACGCTCCCCACTCTCTCCAGAGCTGCCAATCATTTCATCAGAGGGCCATGATCTCAATGGACTATGACATTCTACCTCTGTTGAAGATGTGCACCTGTTCTTCATAAACACTTTTGTCCCCGCATAATCATAACGAGCAGGACCCATCCAACGGCATTTTTCGCTCTCCTTAACGACATCTCCATAAAATCCGTAGCTGTTTGTGAAATGGGTTGAATTGTGAGATGTCAGGACCAAAAATTAATACTAGCAACAAGAAAGAGATAGTTAGAAGACAACAGAGGGATAACCCTGCAAAAGAAGCTGCATAGTGTACGGAAGGCTCCTCCTTGGATGATGCACTGGCTTTCCACCTAACAACTTGAGCAATATCAAGACACTTCCGTTTGCCAAGGACAATTTGCAGAGCAGATGTTATTGGATCCCGAGTTCCAGTCGTACTGCAAAATTAAAATGGAGATCACTAAACATAGAAATTGAGTATATATATTTCAGCAAGATCCATATATCTATCTTATAAGTGGATTGTGGGGAGTTCTGTAACCATGAAAAAGTGATTATATATTCAAATTTTCCGGTTTCCTTTTGTGAAGAAACAATAACAAGATACGGGAAACTATCGATAAGGGTATTGACCTACTATTTGAGGTGTGTTTCAGAGTAGAACAAGGGAAAAACCTCCAACGGTGTTGACATCTACCCTGAGAGAGAGAGAGAGAGAGGCTTCTCATCTACAAAGAGAGGGAGGAGAATTCACTTCTCAACAAGTCTTACCACACAAACAGGGGGGAGAGAGAGAGAGAGAGAGAGAGAGAACCCCAAAGTGTACTTATACAATTAGCTAAAACATATCATAGTTAAAGTACTTTTTCTTTTTAAGATTACAAAAATAACTATTATTAGTTGAAAATATTTATTTTCTGCACCCATTCTGTTTCAAACGAGCAACATTAATCACAAAATGATGAATAATAGTAGAATATATGGCCTCTAGTCGTGTGGCCTTCTCATCAGTTAAACTGTAACATTTTAAAGTCGTGGGTCCTTCAAAGCTAAGAGTGACTCTAATCCTTTATCATTCATAATTGATATGTAGTGCTTGGCCAATAACTGGCACTTCATAGATTTCTACTTTGATGCAGCTCAATTGGCACCAAGGAAATACTTCTTAGACATTCCAGAAATACTTTTTAGACAGACACATTCCAGAATACACATTCCTTATTACAATTAATTATAGCTTTCAAAAAAAAGAAACATTAGAGATGAATAAGCTAATACCTGATCACAATGGCATCAGTAGAACCAGAAGGAATAATTCCGAATCTAAACCATGGGTTCGGGAAAGAAAACATATTATCCCGATCTGCAAATGAGATGCATATAAGAATAGAAAACAGGTCCAACTCTTTTGCATGAGTTTGGATTCGTAATATAAAAAGTTAGAAAAGAATAAAAGAATTTGCATGGATTTTCTGGAAATGAGAAATATTCCATGCTTTCTACGAAGATATCATCAAGAGAGCAAAACTAACCTCTGTTGCATGGTTCAGACTCAGTCCCTACTATTTCAAATATCAATATGTGAAATATAAATTCCGCACCGATTAATTTCAGGGATCTAACAACCAAAAGGACAGTATTACACATTCCAATGGACTACAATATTACGGAACTCCAAGGCTACACCCACAGTCTGTTCCTGTGGGAATAATCTTAGATAATATCCAACTATTGATATGCAATGGACAGTAGATGTAGCATTCAAGTACTCTGTACCATGTGCCATTGGATTATAGCTTCCCTTCAAGAAAAGGACCGTGGTCAATTAACTTTTAGTCACATACCAAAATCTACCGAGTTTGGTCTAATGGCATCTGAGGAATGAAGAAGAGGATCAGAGTCCTCATTGTGATGAAGTAGAGCATGGTCAGGTGTATGGTCCTCGGATACATAGGCATAGTCACCAGTATGCCCATTGATGAAAAATTCCCTCTTTACAGGACATCGGTTGCTACCATTGTCGAGAGAATGAAGAACTTCTGCAGGTGAAGGTGGGTAAGGAGCCTTGTGCCTTGAAGAGAGAAGCCCATTCAAAATTTCATTGAAGAAGCCATCCCCTCCCTGAAAGAGTGCATTTATATTGCAGGAAGGAAATTAAGAACCCAATATCTAGCATATTGTGTTTTGTGCTCAAAAGCAAACAAGAGAACAGTTTTCTTTTGCCACGCCTTTAGAAGAGTTTAAAAGGTGAACTGCAGATCTAAGTTAAGTGCTCATTCTGATGCTAATGGAGACCATTTTTGTGTTACACATAATGATTGTGAATAAAAGCTGGATGAAAATAAGATTTGAGAACAACGTTATCAAGCAAACAAATCTTCATAAGAAATACACTTATGGAGGAAGAATATTCAAATGACTTACTACAGCAACAACACCATCATAGGAAATAAGCTCCCTATCTGAGATGGACTTCATCACATCAAAAGCATGTCCTGCCCTTTGTGTCACTATCAGCTGCAATAAGTATATGGTAAGTTCACAATATATGTCAAGCAAACCTCTCTCTCTCTCTCTCATACACACACACCCAAGCACGTGCATGTGCACACACACAAAAAAGAACACAAATTAAAACGTATATAAACTCACCCTAGTTCTCACTCTAGCACGGCCAAAAATAGAAGCAACAGATTCCCAAGTCCTGCAACCATTACGTTTTCCACTTGTTGGATGGACAAAAACCTGACCAAATAACGACGACTTCAAGAAAGAAAAAAAGAATTGCAGGGACAAAATTTTAAATCTAAATGGTGGTTTTAATAAAGAATTCAGATCTTAGCCTACATAGATTAGAACAAATGTACAGGGTGCATACCAGAAGGCCTTTAGGCCTCTGAATATCTGAGTTTAGATAACAATGAATTCGGTTTACCCAAGTCTCACAAGTCCCTAAATCCTTGTGACCAAAAGTATAGGCCATTTGAACCCAAAGAGAAGGCTTTGTCTTGGATTTTTTATACCAATGCACCACAAAACGAAACATCTGGAAGGGAAAGGCAAATGACATAGTAAGAAAGACTACCAAATACAAAGAGTTTCTAATGAAGTAAAAATAATAATAATAACGAAAATAATTTCCAATCAAGAGGCATAGATTTGAAGAAAGAATTAGTACCTCTGAATTGCTCCCCAAAAGGAAGCCTCCAGCAGATGGAAGCATTGAATTGTGAATCAAACCCCAGTTCATGAGCTCTGCAGCATATATCTCTGGAAATGTGATCTCTTTTTGGAATTTGGAAGATAGCTTCACCTGCAAACAAGAAGATAGACATACTTCCTAGCAATTCACAGAAAACCAACAAAAGATTAAGGTGATTCTCAAGGGAACCACATAGAATGGTATCATTGAAACAAATGGAGCGACTAAACTGATACTAAATACATTAGAGCTCAAATTTTTCTCAATTTGTCCCAAAAAATCACAACATGGTTTATTTCTTCAAAATAACTTTCTCAATGAGGTTTAATTACTTAAAATCAAGTAATGAATGTTTCTCAAGGATATTGGAAACTCTTATCAAGATGGTTTATTGACTCAGAATAACTTTCATCATTAGGTTTAAGTCCTCAAGTAATTCTCAAGCTTCTAGTTATCATTCCTATAGCATCTAATGAGACACAAGTAATTCTCAAGATTCATCTCAAGATGGTGTATCTACTCAAGACAATTTTCTCCAAGAAGTTTGAATTACTTAAAATCAAGCATTTCCTATGCTTCATTGCTGAAACGTCCCTCATATTTCAGCAGTTTGAATACTTAAGATCAAGTAAACTCTTCTTTTCGCAAAAATCAAGTGAACTCCATGCTTCATAATGTATATACTCAGAAAACACTAGTCTAAATCTTTCTGAGTTTTGTCTGTAAATAAGAAAGTTGATGAGAAATAATATAACTGTTTATGGATCAATCAACGACAAATGCGATGCCCCAAAAACTGAATGGACAAGAAAAACTGAATGTTCATGAAAATTAAAAAAATGACCATCTTGGATATGAAATAGAGCCTTATACTCCCTCCAAAAATGATCAAATTAAACATATACATAAATAAGAACAATTATAATAGCATATATTATAAGAAAGTGAGGTAAATAAAGTATTAAACTAGAGAATCAAATAAGATAAAAATAGGAAACTAGAGATGCAATAAGAGGTTCTAACAAAATACCAAAAAATCAACCATTTTTGCTATAATTATTAAAAGTACTTACTGGTTCATAAATAGCTTCTGATAATTCAAGATTTATCAGAAGAAATCACTGGTTCATCCATTACTTTTGATAATCAAGGGAAGAACCCAAATTGAATACAAGAACTTACTAGTTCATTATTGGATTCTGGTAATTTCCATGAAAACCCATCTGAATTTAGGGTGGCAGAGACCTCCCCAACTCGATCAAAGAACAAATTGCAGCTTAGAGCTTCCCCTTCGCCATGACCTGAAACTGGATTCATCTCTTCGTGATGCTTCTCCCCTCTTCTAATGGAAATTCTATTCCCTTCTCTCAAGTACCCATGTGGTGGGTCTGTCTCTTAGTGAGAGAAAATGCACTTGTTAAGGAATTAAGCATCCAGTTTAGTGAGAGAAAACGCAGAATTGTCCGGATGGCCACCATGGGTTAGAGAGAGAAACACAGCGAAAAAAAGGCTTTAGAGAGAGAAAGTGGAATCAAGCATCGGTTTTAGTAGGAGAATAATGAGGAATTGTCCGGGTGACCACCATGGCTCTAGAGAGAGAAACAAGCGAAAAAAGGGTTTAGAGAGAGAAATGGAGTCCCCACTCTTCGTAAAGCGAGCGACATGAGCCACGACTCGCGACTCGCTTTGCCCTTGGCCCATGTTCCTCTCTCTCTCTAGAAAAAGAGAAAAAATTGTTTTTTTCTTTATTCAGAATATCATAATATCCTCCCCCTATCTCTCTCTAGAAAAAGTCTCAAAAAAAAAAAAAAAAAGACATTGCCACCGATTCCCAATATTATAATGTCATAGTTATGAAGACCAAAGTAGAGGGCGCAGTCTCACTAGTTAGATTACTAACAAGTGCTTTGCCTAATCAAGTTAAATTTTTTTTTTGATTTTGATTGAAAATTAGTAAATGATTGTTTGACTAATTTTAGGTGATTAGATTGTTTAATTTGATCGAAAATTAGTTAAAATTAGTAAATGATTGTTTGATTAATTTTAGGTGATTAGATTGTTTAATTTGATCGAAAATTAGTTAAAAATGATTACTTGACTAATTTTAGCTGCTTGGATCGTATGATTTTCAGTTAAACTGGTTAAATGAAATTGAGAAGTAGTTTTTAAATTTTTAATAGATTCTATATTATGAAATTATTATTCTTGATTTTATATAATATTTAAATATAATCTAATCTATTAGACTATAGTCAAATTAATTTTGATTGGACTACAACCGTCGCTAGTCTAGCAAACATTTCCATCATAATAACTATGCTTATAATAACTATGCTCTTTGTATAGAAAACGATAAAATAAGTTTGACTACTTTTAGAAATGGGCTCAAAGCTAGGTCGTCAGGGTGGTGGTTTCTACAACATAATATCTTGAAATATAATATGTTGAGTTCTATTATTACTATGGGCAAGAGGCCTCACACCATTAAACTATCTAAAAAGTTACAAGAATTGTCTGAAATCATTTACTTTTTGTATAAGGGCATCACAATCATTATTGTCCGTTAGATTTTAAAATGCGTGGTTGTAATAGTATCATTGATTAGACAAAGTTTTAATAAAATTATTCCCAAACTTCCTGATTCACTCCAAACCATGCAATTTGATATCTAATTAGTAAAAATAGATATGACTACTTGTACAAAAGATAAATGATCCCTTTATAGACAATCTCAAAAATATATATAATTGCCTTTAAATTCATTTTAATTGGATCAAAACGTCATCCGGATGTTGTATGCTACACCCATCTCTCTCTTGTTGCACAATCTCTATCTATACTTGACATGCATCTTTCTTTTTCGAAAATTCCGAATACTTCACTGCTTTATACAAACATTATACAATTATGTTAAGGAAAATTGTTTGGTACGTCCAAGCTTGCACCTTTTATTAAACGAGTTTGGAGATCTACACCGTCTACCAAAACTGATTCCCATAAATAATGATCCTCTAAAGATAAAGTAAAATCAATAGTTTAAATATTTTTTCTAAAAAATAAAATAATGATCATATAAGACCCTTTTCACCCATATGTGTAGGACCCTATAAGATCACTATTAAAGTTAACACATATCTCTAAAAAATTATCACATGAATGTGGAACTTGACTTTTCTAGAGATCGATACATGGTGATATTTTGAGAGTCCTACGCACAGGTAGGAGAGGGTCCTATAGGATCATTTCTCTTCCTCAAAATCAAATTCTATTTCAAAAATAAATTATTACGGGCCCTACATGTGAGTCCGTGGACTCATATGAACCGTCCTTACGTTAAACCATCAAAACAATTACAAAAATATAAACTCGAATGACCAGTGCCATGCACATACTCCACGCCATTCAATATGTCAGCAAAGGAATAAATTTCTCCCTTATTTGTTTTTTACAAGTAAAATTGAACAAGAACAATCCAGTTTTTAGGGGCACGATCTAGGTGTCACCAACTTGAAACCCAAACCTTTTTTTATTGAAATAAGCGTTGGAAATTACTTAGAATCTCCAAATTTCGGATGAAAAAATCCACCAAACTTACTTTGCCCAAGGAGTTGTTATCCTGCTATGCCTCCCTATTTTTTTTTTATTTTCTTTTGTCATTTCTATGTCTCCTCAAGAAGTACGCAGGCCAAGGGGACCATAACGATTATGCACTACTGTAAATACTCAATGGCCTAGATTGAATCTAAACCGATCTACTGGTCACGATTGTATTTCATATTTTAATTTTAATTTTTTTTACAAATTCAAATCACTTGATATTCAGAACATCTATTCTTAAAAAAATAAAAAATCTAATAAAATAATCAAAGCAATAATTCACAAAAACTAAATAGATCATAATACCATTAAAATTTTAAAAAGTATTTTGATCAAATTTAGTTTTTATGAATTATTTTTTTAGTATTTTTATTAGGTGTACATTGATGAGAATAGTAGATGTCTTAAATTCCATATCATTTACATTTTTATAAAAATAAATTCAAACTTAAATACAACATACAGTTGTGACTGTCAAATCAGCCTAAATTCAATTTAAATTGTTGAGCTTATACTATTCCATCAATTCATGAGCAGACATGATATTTTTCCATATAATATATAGGTATATATATCAACTAAACCTAGAAATAAAATACAGGATCAACAAAAGTGAAGACTCAAAGAGATACATGAGGTTAAAGGATCATCAAAGGCGTTACACAGCAGCTCTTCTCTCTTATATATGTTTCATTGTATTTCTAAGAATTAGAGAAACAACAATAAATAAATAAAGTCCTAGTAATCGTGTTCATGCAATTGGGAGTCTACGTATCTCTCAATCAACCTCTTTGCCAAGGCAACCTGTTTCCACCACCAACATTAAAGAAAATATTAAAGCCCCAAAATAATAATAATAGTAATGATAATTAGACTAATAATAATAAAAATATATATGTAAAGAAACTATTTATTTTCGTCCGTTAGATTTCAAATCATTTGGTTGAGTGAATCATGATTAGATTCAAAGTTCAAAACAAAGTTTCTCAAACTGTGTGACAACCTAAACCATCCAAAAAAAGCACATGAATCACTACCAACATACTCTATGCTACCACCAAAGCACATGAATCAGCACTAAAATACTCCATTACCATTAGAGTTAGTACGAGAGCTAAGAGGTGCAAAGGGTTAGGTTTATGTATTTTGAAAAATAAGAAATCCAGATGGAAGAGAAAGAACGGATATGTGCGTTATTTGAGAATTAATTTGGGGCACTTAATGAGGATTAAAATAAAAAATGACGGCAAGGACATTGGTGGGCGTAAAATGACATTTATAAACTTTTTAATGTTGCTGACAACTGGGATAAAAGGTGGGGGTCACCATAGGATAAGTAGGATTTTTTGGGGTGAAAAAGACATGGGATTGTATATTACAAGACCATTTATTACTATTACAAAGAGGTTACAATCACTCTTAACCATTACATGTCAAATTGGATGGCTTGAAATGTGTTACAAAGTTCAACCTTCTTTTTTTTGAACTTTTGAATCCAGTCAATGACACATTTACAACCATCCAATTTGAAATCTAATGGACACGAATAATTGTGACCTACTTGTACTAAAAATAAATGGTCTCTTTGTATTCTTTTCCTAAAAATATTCCCCCTTAAAAAACAATCAAACACTTTTCATGTTAATGCATAAAAAAAAGAAGAAAAACCACCAAGTTCATCCCTTTACACTAAACATATAAGGTTCACCTGCGGAGGACCACCACTAATATGAATTTGTCTTTGCCCTCTCTCACCTCTCCCCGATGAGACCTATACTCACATAAACAAGAAAAATATAATCAGCTTGTGCAAGTTTTTTTTTGTGTGTGGTCTGTCAGCGCGCGTGGGTGAGAGAGAGAGAGAGAGTGTGACTGATATTCACAAAATATAAAATTTTAAGCCTTAAAAGCAAACGCAGCCAAAGAGCAGCCAAACTTGGTCAGACAATTTTTAGCTTTGTTACTGCATTATGGCAGGCTTGACACTGAACACAATGGATTTGTTTAAGTACAATTTATTGCCTGAGACCTCCAAAAGAAACCATTTCCTTCCATCCTGGTCTAAGAAAGGGCCTTCTAGATGAGGCACAGGCACGTGCTTACGCACACGCATAATTGGGGGTGGCAGTGGGGCTTGGGGGAACACAATAGGCATTCAAGAAAGTGAGATGAAAAAGAGAAACAGATGGGGAAGTGGCTTCTGTAGGGTGGGCAGGGAGAGGTGGACAAAGTTGTTCATATAATCAAGATGCAGACCTGTTCATTTGTGTGGCCTAAAATTAGGGTGAAAGTGGGGTATACTGACGCTAATGGCATAGAATGTTGGGTATGTTTTTTTTCTTTTTTTTTCGTGGGGGAGGCAGAGGAGTTAAAACACTCAAGGGAAAAGTATCAAAAGTAAAAAAGAAGAGTCACAGACACCGGGAAAGGTATCAAAAGAAAGAACCAGATGATATCTAGAATACAAATTGCAAAGGCAGAGGCAGAATGGGCCAGCAAAGAGAGACTAATTTTACTGCATGAATTTCTCTCCTTTGTTTCAATGGTTTTTTTTTTTTGGGGGGGTGGGGATTGGTGGTGTACGGGGTGAGAATTCACCAAATTTAATTTTTTGGAAGGCCACAGAAGGAACATATTTACCTCTTCAAAATAAAGAAAAAAATAAAAAAACTATTAAATATTTTTTGTTGAAAAAAAAGAAGCAAGCATATACCTTAACCAAAGCCCCTGATTGGTGCCTAATTTTAGAGATATTTGAGCCGCCCTTCCCTATCAAACCACCAACTGCTGACTCTGAAACTGAGATTTCAGTAGTCACCACATCATTTGCATAGGTGGATGACCTATGATTGGAGCTACGATGGGCCGAATAACCATGATCTGGGTATAATTAAAGAAAACAAAAAGTCAAAATAATTTTATTAGAATATATTGAATCATCCACAAATAAACAATAATAAGTCAAACACGAAATGGCTGTTATATGGAATGGCACATAACCTGAATATGAAGACATATGTGACGACGTTCTTGGAGGAACTGAGCCATAATTGTACGCCGGCTTTAGCGAGATTACTCGTTTGGGTGGAGTTTCCCTGCACAAACATTCAGAACAAATTTTGAAAAGATACACGATAAAGGTATAGTGATGTAGAGGAAAGGGAGAATAAGAAGAAACATAATAAGCCTATAGACAATGGGATACCCATAGTCTATTATTCATCATCCACTGAAGTAATGGATGATGGTCATGGCCATAAAGTGGCGCCCACCACTGAACTCATAATGTTCTAATATGATGAGCCTCTCTCTCTCTCTCTCTCGTGCGGACCCAATAGATATGGTTTTTCCTTGGTCTATGGATTGCATTATCTTTGACTAAAAAGGAAAACTTCAATTTACGTCAGGTTGATACAAAGATTCAAAGAGCCTACAGTGGGTGTGTTAAAATGGCAAACCTGAGCTTGTAGCTGATTTTCTCCAGAGCTTTTAGCACTTCTCGGACTTCACCGGATATCTGGGGGTAAAATAAGGCTAAGGGATATGGTAAGTTGTTCAGAATAGAAGAATAGACAAGAGTCATGGCAGATCAAACCTAAATACAAGATTTCACAAGAAAATGCAAAACTCATAATGTGTTAGAAAGTTTCCTCGCAAACTTTACAACCTAAAGAACTCCTTCCCACTAATGCAAATGATTTTTGGAAAGGGGCATACTTTGTGTAATTTGTAAAGGGAAAAAAATTTAAAGTTAGTCAAATTACCTTTAGAATAGAAGACATGGGTGTTGTAATCAGGTTGTGACCGATTTAATACACCATTAGTGGTGCAAATCAGTATAATAACATGGGTTTTCTAGTCTATCACTGATAAATTGCAGGAAATGATCATGTTCAAAAGTCATTTGCACTAGAGAGTGGAAGGCAATCATGTCACTTCCCAACGTTTGTGAGTATTTTACGAACACACTCCTTAAAAGTGATAAGTCGTTCACGCACTCCCTCCCTCCCTCCATCGTGAAAAATCGAAGTTAAAAAAAAAAATCCCTCAGTTTTGAAAATTAAATTTGCAAAAGAAATTATGTTACCTCAGTAGATACATTGGATTCAAAAAACAAGACAAATAAATGAGCAAAAGAAAACATCGCCCTATTCATGAGCCAAAATCAGGACTTAGAAAAGTGAAGCATACCATAATAAAAGAACTATGGAAAACCACAGTCCATTAGGGTTATCATGGTCCAATTAAATGGACCAAGATTGAGAGAACGGGACCTACTAATGGGGTCATTTCTTGTTGTGGCAGGTCCCACTGTCTCCCCATCACCGTGCATTATTTCATTGGATGGCAACAGCCCCAATGGACTACAAGTATAACAATCAATTAATTAAGAGTACACCTTTCACATAAAAAAGAACACGATTTTTCTTATCATTGAATTTTTTCTGTCACTTAACTGCTGCATCTAAATTTCCAGAACCCAAAGAGGAAGGAAAATTACATGTTATGAAAAGGAAGCGTACCTGAACTAACCGATCAGATTGACAGGTAGATGCACAGATTGGCAAGTGTTTCTGCTCCATGATCTGAATGTTGGCCCCTGAGGAGCTTCTAATTTCTTTAATGTTCTGACCAGAATACCCAATCAGGCAACCAGCTTGGGAACCTTCAATCAAAAGCCGGATTGTGTTGGCTGATGAATGGCCCCCAACCTTTTCATCACTAGTGTCATCCTCCTTCCCAACCAAAGTGAAAAAAGAATGAAAAAAACATGAACTAAATCAGGTTCTAAGCCAACAATAAGCCCATTGACACCCCCACCCCCAAAAGGAAAAAAGTAACATCATATTTTTTAGGTGTACTATATGTTGGATTCAGCATTGTCCACCTATAGTTTTTGGAGACAAGAGTGGGTGCAGGAGCAAAAGGGGTGGATCGTTGTTTCCCATGGGTTCCCTAGTTTGGAAACGCCCATACAATAAATGTATAAAATGGAGAAATTTTAAAAGATTAACCACAATTTTTTAACTAATATTTAGATGAAAAACTAATATATTTTGTAAATATCCACAAAATAACATTTGAATGTAATAACTCATATATACATCATCCGAGCTATACCGAGCACAAGAGAATTGGACGCACCTCATCACCCTTGGTGGCCAAAACATAGACCGTACTAACATTGTCAACATGACTTGTACTTTAACACAAGCCGCAATCATTTTTTTGGATCTTCGTGCACCTTCATACATATTGCATGCTTGTAATTACGAATTAAATGAATCTTGCATTCCTTGCTAGCTGGCTTGTTATTCGTTGGTACGCTCGAAATATCAAACATGCAAACATAAACACCAAACTACTTAAGGTGTACCCACCAATGTTAGAAAAATCGGGCGATCAAACCAGTAACCGCCCGGTGAGATATGGCCGGTTCCTGTCTTGTGCAGTTTTGGTGATCGACCGGTATTTAAAAAATAAAAAAGTCAAAAATATATATATAAAATCCCAAAAATAAGGCATTTGGTTTGAAATACATTTTTTAAATATTCTTTACATTATGGTAAAGATTAAATATTGTTTTGGTCATTAATACTCACTTTTATATTTTCCCATCTTTTTCGAAAAAATACCTCTAAACACAAATCAATTCTTTGAAATCAATTTTTTTCATTAATTTTCAACTTCATTTGAATGTGTTTTGTTTTAATCATTCTTTATATGCTTTTCATGTTTTAATATAATTTTTTGTATCTTTTTTATTTTTTTCAACAATTTTTTGACCGCCCAAGACTTGTCTAGTTAGAACGGCTGATTCGGCCGGTTTACTGGTTAAACCGCTTCTGGCCCCATGTCCGATTAACCGTTCCGGTTCGATTTTGTGAACACTAGTACCCACAAACACTCACATGAGGAACACTTTATTTTGTGGCTTTTTTGAATCATCAAGGTGGGGTCTCGCGTCTCAAACATACAACCATTAAATTTTTAAAAACATATATTTTTGTGAAGCCGCACTGTCATATTACGTAAATGCTAAATCAACCAAATGATTTCTGTAATTTTATTTTTTCTTCTTAGTATCTAACAAGCAATAAATCTATTTTTATATTTCATAAGATTAAATCAGGATTTTCCTTGATGGCACTAAAAAGCAATTTACTCCATCGGTAACATTAACTTTTTGCGTTGTTCACACATACTCTAACACACGTGAGAGGCATCCATTACCTTGCTAATTAGAATATTCATAATCACACGTGCATTTAATGCACATTTAAAAAATAAGAAATAAAATATATAATATTTTAATAATAAAATAAAGTACATGATATTTTATCTTTACTCTAGCAAAATCGTTGTATGGATTTTTTAATCGATATATGCATCAAATGCAAAATCAATATATGAATTTTTAAAGACATTTTTATGAACACGCACTGTCATATTATGTAAATGCTAAATCAACCAAATGATTTATGTAATTTTATTTTTTGTCTTAATCTCGAATGAGCAATTTATATATTATATAATAAAATATTAAATCAGGATTTTCCTTGTTGGCACTAGGCAACGATTTACTCCATTGGTAACACAAAGTTCTTGTGTTGTGTTCACACATACTCTAACCCACAACATGTGAGAGGCATCCATAATTTTAATAATGAAAATAAAGTATATAATATTTTAATAACAAAATAAAGTACATGATATATCATCATTAAATGCAAAAGAGATATAAGGATTTTTTAATCGATAAGAATGCAACTTATCAAATACGGTAATAGAATATTATAATGAAAAAATTAAATATTCAAAAAGAGAATGATTACCTCTCCAAATATCTAAAAATAGTTATCCCAAAATATATCATGCCAACATTAAATGCTCCAAATATCTAAAAATAGTTATCCCAAAATATATCACGCCAACATTAAATGCTGAGGAATCCAAATTTCCCAAAATACAAGCCACATCGAATGCTCCTAACCTTAAAAAATATTGTTGAATCACAAGGCCATATTATATAAAACAGTATTCAAATAAACTATTTTTATTTATAATTAAACAATAAAATATTATTTTATTTTTCCATATTGACAAAAAAAACTAGATTTTCCCTAATACATTTTAAAGAGCATTGTGCTCCTTCGGGCGCATAAAAGTTTTTTTCTTATCACGAATGTGCAAGACATACATGTAAGAGGTAATAGAATATTTTAACAAAAAAAATTGAATATTCAAAATCACAATGATTACACATCCATATTTTTTCTATTATGCATTAAACAAATATACAGAGCGTATATTTGTTCTAATGCATAATAGAAAAAATATGGATGAGTAATCATTGTGATTTTGAATATTCATTTTTATTCATTAAAATATTCTATTACTTCTTATACGTATGTCTTGTACATTCGTGTTAAGAAAAAAAAACTTTTGTGCATCCAAAGGAACACAATGCTCTTTAATATACACAAAGGAAAATCAAGTTTTTTTGTCAATATGGAAAAATATAATAATATTTTGCTGTTTAATTAGATATGAAATGAAATAAAAAATTAATAAAAAGGGTTTAATTGAATACTTTTTTATATAATATGATCTTGCGGTTCAACAATATCTCTCGCCCTTAAGAGCATTTGATGTGGCGTGTATTTTCGAAAATTTGGATCTATCAATATTTAATGCTGGCGTATGATATTTTGGGATAAATATTTTTGGATATTTGGATATGTAATCATTTTCTTTTTGAATATTCAATTTTTTCATTAAAATATTCCATCAGCGCATTTGATAAATTGCATTCTTTTGCATTTAATGCATACATCGATTAAAAAATCCTTACATCTCTTTTGCATTTAATGATACTATATCATGTACTTTATTTTGTTATTAAAATATTATATACTTTATTTTTACTATTAAAATAATTGATGCCTCTCTAGTATTGTAGATTTAAAGTATGTGTGAACAAAACACAAAAACTTTGTGTTACCGATGGAGTAAATTGTTGCCTAGTGCAATCAAAAAGAATCATGATTAATATTTTATAATGAAATAAAATCGATAAATTGCTTATTAGAGAATACGACAAAAAATAAAATTATATAAATCATTTAGTTGATTTAGCATTTACAAAATATGACAGCGCGGGTTCACAAAAATATGTCTTTAAAAATCCATACATCGATTTTGCATTTGATGCATATGTCAATTAAAAACTCCATACTACGATTTTGCTAGAGTAATGATAAAATATTACGTGCTTTATTTTATGATTAAAATATTACGTAATTTATTTCTTATTTTTTAAAATGTGCATTAAATACACATGAAATTATGAATATTTTAATAATTAAAATAATGGATGCGTCTCATGTGTATGTTAGAGTATGAATAAACAATACAAAAAGCTTGTGTTACTAATGGAGTAAATTGCTTTTTAGTGCCATCAAGGAGAATCCTAATTTAATCTATTATAATGAAATGTAAAAATAGATTTATTGCTCAGTAGAGATTAAGACGGAAAAATAAAATTACATAAATCATTTGGTCGATTTGGCATTTACATAAAATATATGATTTTAAAAATTTAATGGTTGTAGACCCGAGACGCAGGACCTCAGCTTTATAATTCCAAAAATCCAAACACATAAAAGGTTCCTCATGTGAGTGTTCATGGCTACACCTTAAGTAGTTTGTTCTTTGATATTTCGAGCGTGCCAACGAATAACAAGCCAGCTAGCAAGGATGCAAGATTCATCTAACTCGAAAGTACAACCATGCAAGATGTATGAAGGTGCACGAAGATCCAAAAAAATGATTGCGGCATGTGTCAAAGTACAGGAGATTTTAACAATGTTAGTACGGTCAATGTTTTGGACACCAAGGGTAACGAGGTGCCTCCAATTCTCTTGTGCTCGGTATAACTCATATATATATATATATATATATATATATATATATATATATATCATTCGAGCCTTATCCTAACTATTTGGGGTCACCTGCACAAATCATATTATGTCATTCCACTCTATCAAGGGACATATCATCAGTCAAACCATTAGTCACCATATCTCTTCTCGATACCTCATCCATGTCCTTTTGGGCTTCTCCCTTGCCTTTTTGGAGCCTTCCACAAGAAACAAATTACCCCTCCCAACCGGTGTTGTCCCAAGTTAACATTGCACATGGCAAGACAACCTACGTTTACTTTCCCTCATCTTATCGCGCCAATAGGCGCTATCCCTAAATTCACTCGGATGTATTCATTCCGAGCTTATCCAAGAGCTCAGTAGTTTAAAACTTGAGGCTTTTCTAGCATTTAAAATTTAAACTTAAACAAATATATTAAGATAATAAAATTTCTTATATCCCATAAAACAATATAATATTGTTATATGTCATATAATATAGTATATATAAAAACCAAAATGAATGGCGCCCAATAGATTCAAATATTACACCTCACATGAAAGAATCATTTGGGCTGACCAAAAGTGTCATGAATGCTTTGTGTTATACATTATGTGTATTAGATTATATAAACTAATGAACAGCAACCCAAGCTAAGAACCACATTGTTCTTGGGTGATTTTCGACCCAAAACGGCATACTTTAAATCACTGAGTAAGACTATAACTGCAAGAATCTTCCATTGAGGGGAATGCTCTGTCAGGGGTTGCTTGGGACAACATCCCCAAAAGTAGTGGAGAGACCAACATTCGGAGGAAGATAGGCAGGTGAGAGTGGGGTAGGGAGCTGGGAGAAGGATGACGAAGGGGAGGGAAATCAGGGGGCTTGGGTATATATATATATATATATATATATATATAAGGGCCGACATTGAAACTGATGGCACTGTTCATCTGGATGGTCCTGATTGTTCCAATTTGTGCAAACAAACGAGTTGGCAACATGGAAAAATGGGATCCTCTTCCTTGGGCAGGGATGATTGAAGAAGGGGTGAACCATGTGGTTGGAATCTCACCATTCGATGGACTAAGTCTAAAAACAGTAACATGGCAGAATGGGGTCTTCTTCCTTGGGTAGGGATGACTGAAGAAGGGCTAACCACGTGGCTGGATGCTAGCCGTTCGATCGACTAAGACAGACTCACGATCAAGGGTATGCACCATCAGAACTTCAAATTAATGGGATGAAGTACGGCAACATGAGGAACTTTGATGTTAAAGGCGGTGAAGGAGATATTTTATGGGGGAGGCTAGCTAGCGAGGGATGGCACCTCCATCACTAGGCACATGTTGGTCTACAATGTGTTCACATCCTCGCTGTTTGATTTGCCAGAAGGAGCTGACCAGGGCAGTTGTGTGTAAGGCATGATCTGAATGATCGAGGGGACCTCATCCTTTGAGCATTCATATTGATCAGAGCCGACCGCATGGGCACCAAAATCAGAGTAATATGGGGATTGGGTGGCATTATATGTAGGGGACAAGGGGCGTGCTGATGGCTCAATCGGGTTCATGTTGAACTCATGGCCCTCATAATCATCAGCTTCAAAGCTGGTGGAAGAAGGAGCATCACCACCATCCACTTGGTCACCACGAGGGGAGGGTTACCGATGGGGAAGGGATGGGCTACGCATGGGCAGTGAAGGACCTCCTTGATGAGGATTCATGACCGCTACTTGTGGGGGACTCCCTGATGGGAATTCACACTCTGAGATGGATGGTCGAAGGTTATGGATTTTTGAGGACGCTGGCCAATTGGCACATGCAGGCAGATGGTGGGTTGGTAGAGGCTAGTTGATGGGATGGGAGTGGCCTGAGATGGATCTATAAGGATCATTGGCTTGGGGGTTGGTATGGTGCTGTGGGGATTCCAGGAGGCCTCATGGCCTGGTAGGGGGATGGCAGAGAAGAGATTACCTGAAGAGGAAGGGGTACATTATGGACCACAAGGAATGAAGTTAGATGATTGCCAACCAAGAGAATATCAGCCAATCTCAACCATACTCCAAGAATTTTCCCCATGCATATCTCAAGCAAAATATCAAGGAGCACCAATAGATCAGTAAAAAACTAAATCATGCAATTGATATCCCAGGAGTTCTTGAAAGTAAATGTCAAGAAAACATTTATTTATGTTTATTAAAAAGAAAAAAGAAAATATACCAATAAATGAGCATAGTTATACACAGAACTCCTACTTAATGAAAGCAAGTGGTTATAAATAATAGTTAAACAGCTCTTCAAATTTCCACCAGGCAATTAAATCGGGAAACAGAAACTTCCATTACCAGAAAAATAATCCAGCAGTTCACTTAAATGTAAGCTAGAGATTCCAAAATAAAAACACCCCGTGACTTCGAAGTGCATGACATAGGGGCTAACAACAGGCTCCACAAATAGCCAAATTAACATATTTCAGATGGACTTTTTTTTTTTTTGATGTTATATTTCAGATGGAGTTCCTAGCCATAAATACCCCCATGGCCATTCCACTATAGAAATTGCAGTAATTTTGATCAGGAGAAAGGGTTCACCTTGAGAATAATCTTGGCAATGTAATAGAGTGCATGCTCTGCATCAGAAGTTTCACGATCATCATCTCTAGAACTTATGAGGATGACACGATCTTCATATGGCTGCAAGGACATTAAACAAAATACAGTGTTTCATGGACACAGCTTCTAGATACTCTTAATCTTCAAAATACACATCGATTTGGCAAATGGAACATAATAAAGTGAAGTTGTCTTGCAATAAAAAGGAAGCCATGGGCTAAATCCCATTTTGTAAGAAGTAGATTTCAACAAATACTAGCCTTTAGGAGTTCCATGAAAGATCCAACGTCTCTTAAATAGGCAAAAATATATAACTTCTTTGTAAAAAAATGAATCATGAAAAGAAAAAAGTTTGCCATCAGAAAGTAACAGCACATGAATTACACTGGGAATGAACACAAAACCCAATTTGTCATTGCATATAACAGAGAAGAAGTAAATTTAGCAGCAATAACTTGATATATTACTCAACTATTGAACAATAAGTACGTGAGTTGCATAAAAAGGTTCAATCATAAATGCCATTGAAACACTTCAAAGCATATTTAGAAGGAACACTGCTAAATGTACCCTTTGGAAACACAATTGTATGGAACTTATATAAGAATTCTTCTTAGTGAGCACACCCGCAAAAAACACCATTAAATATGGGCATATCGACTAATTAAAATCATAGTAAAATGGAAATGGCGCAATTAAAAATTAATGTTTATGAGAAAGTAACTTTTTTATCTCTTTATAAGGAAAATTTTAAGAAGAGGAAGGTGAGTTTCATCTTGATTTCAACCGCAAATGCTTGATCTCACATGCATTGAACATAAATACCCAGCAGAATGGAAGGGAGTTGCTTAGTGTATTCAATACAAAGACTCAGGTCAGGACTCGCTAGGGTCCCCAGCTCGATTCAGGTATGACAGACTCCACCTGAGTCCTAATATACCAGTTCCCATGGGTTTGGTTCCGAAATTGGCAGCCTGCTGAGTCCAAAATCGGACTCGCCAAGTCTTGATTATGGCTTTTGCTCCAGATACTGAAACTGGAGGCAGCATATGCAATTACACCTCATAATTTAGAAAAATAAAATAAAAATGATGTTAGAGAGAGAAAGATATGAACTTAGATGCAGAGATTAATAGTTATAATAAATAATCAAATCACATCTTTGAGAAATGCAGATGTTAGAGTTTCCATACAGAGGAAAAAACTCACATACAGAAGAGGAAAGAGAGTGAGAGAGAAAAGAGAGAATTTTTGACAGATGAAGCTACGGCATCCAACAAATGGAGAAGTTAATCCAATTGGGGGCAAAAGCCTACAAAAAGATCACTTGAATTTACGAAAAGGTTGCTTGGATATATCCGTGGTTTATTCCTTATCTCCAAAATCACATTTTATTTCTTCATTCATCTTGATCCGCCCAAAGCAATGGAGTCAACAACATCTACAGAGAGAGAAAGGAACTAGTGGAAAGAGAAAAATTAGTAAAACCTCGAGAGAGAAACAACTGAGAGCTCCATATAATTAGCGAGCAAAAAGAGAGAGAACAAATAGGCCTAGAGAGAGAAACAGGTTGGAAGTTATAGAAAGAGAGGGACTCACGGCTAGGGCATCAGCAATCTTGATATTGGCCCTGGTGTCCTCTCTTATCCTCCGGATCTGGCTTCCCTCTCTTCCTATCACCCTTCCAATCTGCTTTGAAGGTACCACAACCCTAAACCATATGTCTCCAGCCTCACCAGCTTGCCTCTTACTTCGACGCCTGTAATTCTCGTCGCCATGTTCTTCTCTCTCTTCTCCATAGGGATGATGTTCGGATGGAGAACTCCGGCGCCTTTTCCGGCCATCTTCATCACTTCTCCTGCGAGAGTCGGAATGGTACCTATCTCTCTCTCTATCTCTACTGTCAGAGCGATGGTCCTCTCTCTCTCCAGATGACCGATGGTCCTCTCTCTCTCCAGATGACCGATGGTCCTCTCTCTCTCCAGATGACCGATGGTCCTCTCTCTCTCTAGATGACCGAAGGCCCTCTCTCTCTCTAGATGATCGAGGGTCCTCTCTCTCTCTAGATAAGCTCTCTCTTTCTCTCTCTCTAGATGACCGAAGGCCCTCTCTCTCTCTAGATGATCGAGGGTCCTCTCTCTCTCTAGATAAGCTCTCTCTTTCTCTCTCTGGGCGCTGCTCGCCCTCTTCTGCAGAGGACTCGACACCAGAGAGGCGGGGGAGGGTGTCAGGTGAGTTATCTGCGCTCATTTCTAGAGAGAGAAGAACAGGGGTTTCTAAGCAAAAGAGAGGGGGAAGTTTTGTAGCATAGACTAGTTCTACAAGTGTAGAGAGAGAATTAGAGATGGAGTTTCAGAGAGATCCCATTGCAGGAAGAGAGAGAAATGGGGTTTAGATAGATATTTCTATTCCAGGTGGCTTAGAGAGGGAAAGGGGTTTGCGGAGACAGCGATAGGGTTTTGCAGTGGAGAACCGTGATCTCGTAGACTTGAGGCACATTTCTATGATGTAGAGAGAGAAACGCGGGTTTAGAGAGAGAATGCGTTGAATGCTAGAGAGAGAGAAGAGTTTCTATGCGAAGAGGGACAAGACTTTAGAGAGAGAGAAGAGTTCTATGCTAAGAGGATAAGACTTTAGAGAGAGAAGAGTTCTATGCGAAGAGGGAGAAGACTTTAGAGAGAGAAGGGTTCTATGCGAAGAGGGAGAAGACTTTAGAGAGAAGAATTCTATGCTAAGAGGGAGAAGACCTTAGAGGGACAAGACTTTAGAGAGAGAAGAGTTCTATGCTAAGAGGGATAAGACTTTAGAGAGAGAAGAGTTCTAAGGGAGAAGACCTTAGAGGGACAAGACTTTAGAGAGAAGAATTCTATGCTAAGAGGGAGAAGACCTTAGAGGGACAGGACTTTAGAGAGAGAAGAATTCTATGCTAAGAGGGAGAAGACCTTAGAGGGACAAGACTTTGGAGAGAGAGAAGAGTTCTATGCTAAGAGCGATAAGACTTTAGAGAGAGAAGAGTTCTATGCTGAGGGGGATAAGACTTTAGAGAGAGAAGAGTTCTCAGGGAGAAGACCTTAGAGGGTCAAGACTTTAGAGAGAGAGAGGAGTTCTATACTAAGAGGGATAAGACTTTAGAGAGAGACGAGTTCTAAGGGAAAAGACCTTAGAGGGACAAGACTTTAGAGAGAGAAGAGTTCTATGCTAAGAGGGATAAGACTTTAGAGAGAGAAGAGTTCTATGCTAAGAGGGATAAGACTTTAGAGAGAGAAGAGTTCTATGCGAAGAGGGAGAAGACTTTAGAGAGAGAGAGAGAGAGTTGTGCAAAGAGAGGGTAACGAAGAGTCTCGGAATAAGAGAATTATTTTGGGAAAGGAGTATGTTTTTTTTGGAGCATAGAAGTTCTATCCTCTTCCGTAACCATCCAATTTTACTCGCTCACCATTTGATCTTAGATTTAATGTTTCAAAATATTTTATTTTTAAATTATTTATACAAATTATATGAGTATAAAATTTTGTATGTATCATTTTTTTATTCAAGCACACTTATAAAAAATAATTTTTTGATAAAATATAAAAATCAAGATACCTTTGAAACTTTCAGAAATATTTTGGTCATTTGATTTTATTGATAATATTTTTTTTATATATTTTTCACTAGTGCGTGTTTAATAGAAGAATGGACGTCCAAAATTTGGTGTCAAAACAATTTATAGAAAAAATATATATATATATAGAGACGTGACATTATGATTGGGGCAATTTTGGCCCTCCATTTAAAATTGACAGTTGAATAAGAGGAGGATATAACTTCTATGTCGTAGAAAAAGCATAGAGAGTTTACCCATTTATTGTTAAGAAAAATTAGGTTTATATCATATTTAAGAAAAATTATATACATACTGTATTTATTTATGGTAATTATGGATTAATAAAATTTTATAGGAATTTTTCAATAAAGCGTACTAGTCTAAGATTTACAACGTCGAATCGATATATTTTTTTCCTAAAAGCCCCCATGTCTTTTTTTTTTTTTTTTTTTTCTATTTTTCTCACTGTCCGGTAGTAAGAACATCGGCAATTTTGTTTTTTTATTTTTTATTTTTTATTTGTTTGAGGCGTATGTCAACCTTGAACTCCATGCTACATAGCTTGTTTGATAATTGAAAGATCAACGAGTTCCTAGCTCATGTTGACGGTCTGGCCAAAATTGTTGATATCGGAGTAATTGTAGTACGTTAGATTTTGTATGTTGTTTGGTAGATGGCCACATTTTAGACTCTTTCTAATGTTTGAGACATGGGCAAGTTTTCTTTGTGTCCTATACAACATAAAACTTATATATTTTTTCTTATCCAATTGTTTATTATGAATTGAGGGTTAATATTATAATTGTATAAAACTTATATATTTTTTCTTATCCAACCGTTTATTATGAATTGAGGGTTAATATTGTCTCAATTACAATGTCAAGTCTTTATATTATTTTAATTTTAATTTATTTTTATATAAAATATTTTGACACTATATTTAAAATATTTTGACACTATATTTTATATAAAATATTTTATATAAAATATTTTTATTTAAAATATTTTGACACTATATTTTATATAAAAAATTTTATATTAAAAAAATTATATAGTACCATATTTTATATAAAATATTTTGACACTATATTTTGCCCCAATCCTCAATTAAACTCGCTCTTATAAAATATATATATATATATATATATATATATAAAGGTTCCCAAAAAAATTAAATGACCAAAATACCTTTGAAAGTTTTAAGGGGTATTTTAGTTATTATATTTTATCATTATTTTAAATATTTTTATAGGTGCGCTCCAATGAGAAGATGGTATGGACCAAATTTCATATTCGTACAATTTGTATTACAACAATTAAAAATAAAATATTTTAAAGCTATCTAAGATCAAACGGCAAGTGGCTCATGATCAAATATGAATGGTTAGATTGTAAAAAAAACATTGATCTTCTATTTTATATGGGAAGTAGGGAAACCTTTCCCTTAAGACATCGAAGCAAGAAAAAAAAATCACAAAATACCTGCTCGAGGTTTCTATCACAAGAACGCAAAAGGGCATGTCGGATATTTTTTCCCTTGAAATAAAATAACAAAGCCATTAGAATTATCATACTTTTATGTCTAATACTGCGTTTACCATATTTAACCAAGGAGGGATGTCCAGTGTTTAAATCATCGAACATCCCATACTTAAAGCAATCCGATGTTGCGAATATCATACTGCTTGAGATATGCCTCCCCTCAAACTGGAGACCCCTGTACTTAAAGAAAAGAACAAAAAAAAGATAAAATTGTCTAGTTTAGAAATATTGGACCAAGGGGAAAATTTGACAAATAAAAGGTATTAGACCTTCCCGTAATTTTCCCATAAAATTGTACCAATAATTATATGGTAGGGACACAAATTTTCTATTATTTTATGGCGGATAAATTGTCTAAAAATAACCCAAATGATAGTTATTAAGGCAAATTTATCATAATACTCATGAGAGATGTACTATTTATTATTTTATATTTCAACATTATTTCAACCAATATTTTAGAACCCAATGATTTACGATACAAATCACCGATTTGGATGAGAAATAGACTGGGACTGAACTTATTATGGGATCTGGCCTGCTTCCTCTAAAATCCTATATTATGTGTATTTTTCTTTTTTTAACGCTTGATTCTTTTATTTTTTAGACCCCGCTCCTACAAACCCTTATTTTGATTATTTTATAAATATTTTAATAGTTGTTGGATCATCGATTAAGATCAATTTAAACATGATCAGGACCAGATCTAGCTATCCAATATGGATTTATGGGTGAACGATACCCCTACTAACCCAAGTTTTAGAATGCCAATTTCAACTTAAAATCAAGAGCATTTTTTATGGGTGTTTTGAATTTAAATCACGTAATATAGGAACATTGTTAAACAATTCATCTCGTATGGGTGTTTTGATATTTTTTCATTCATTAACAATGTAGTTGCCCTCATTGTCTATAAATTGATGAGAAAAATTCCGCTCTAGTCCCCCTCTGCCGCTTTTTGTATATATAAAAAATACATTATTTAACATTGGGTGCGGTTGGTATAGAACCTAGGTTCTAAACAATCAAATTAGAACTTACATTCAAATAGTATTGAGAAATGTGATTTCAAGATTGAAAATCATTGTGGTAGACTCAAAATATATTTTTATATTTATTTATAAAGTTAAAAACTTCAAAAATAGTGTATATCGATAAATTTGTGAAAACTTGTAAATTTTAAAAATTAACGGTCCAAAAATGCATTACAAAATACACAATTTCCAAACTTGAAATCCATTTTTTTCTCATGTTCATGCATTTGGATGCTGAGATGATCAATTTGAAGATATTTGAACATCAAAACAACCTCTTCTAGTGAAATTTTTGAGATAAGATCAAATTTGATTGTTTAGAGCCTCGGCTCTATATAAACTTTTTCTTTTAACATTTTACACATTTTCTATTATACTCATGATCATTTTGAAATAATAATAATAATATGGATAATATGTTAAGTAGTTCATACCTTATGGATATCTTGATAAATTTATATTTACAAATTTTATCACTTTTTTTTTTATCGTTTTCTTTTTTCTTTTGGAAATGCTCGCACATTGAAGATCCAAAATAGCACAAAATTCATAACTTTTAAATCGATTTGGAGAAACCCCATGACAACCTCACATGAACCATGAGAAAGGGAAGGTAAGTGTAGTTTGACTAATGTCAAAATATATTATATTCCGACGGGAGTGGAATGTCTTCAGATAAAATACCATTTCGAGAATTAATTTTAGAATCCTAAAATTTAGGATGTGACGTATTCAACCTTAGGTTAACCTCAATAAAAAAAGTTTATTAATTGTACCCTTTATACACTTGATAAAAATAAGATCTCGAGATTAAATGGAGACGAATTAATTTTTAGATGATGAGATCCAAGTGTTAAAAACTTAAATTTTAAGGTTCTTAAAAATAATTATATAGTAATTTCTAAGTGATTGCTATAATTTTAAATAAAAAATAATAGATACTCTCAAAATTAACTTTTTAAACATCCTATTTCTCAATAAATTTTTTCTCACACCCTAAACCTCAACACTATTTTTTTTATATTTACCCCGATTCAGCAAATCAACCGGTCCTTTCTCTCTCTACTCCCTCTCTCTCTCTCACCCTTTTTACCTGCGCTCTCTTCCCACCCTCTCTACCAGCCCTTTTAAACTGTGATCCGTGGGAGTATACTGTACGTGCTCGACTAATCTGTTCATCCATTTTAAATTGAACAAATCCTCCTGAAGAGAAATTACTGTGATCCCGTGGGAGTATGCTGTACGTGCTCGACTAATTTCAAGTGAAAAGAAGATGAGAAAGAGGGGAGGGAAAAGCACAATTTTTGAATAGTTTTGGATGCAGGGACACTATGGAAATAATAGGCGTTATTGGTTCATATTTAGTCCAACATTCTCTATCCCACTCCCCTACTCTATCTAGGTCTTCACAGACTTCTGTAAAACCCTCTCTCTCTCTCTCTAAACTCTCCCTGAAACTCACTCCTCGTCTTTCTCTCTCTAAAATCAGTCTCTCTCAGCTAGCATACCTTTCTCTCTCTACAGTCCCTCCCCTTCGCAGACCTTATTCTCTCTCAACCCTCGTAAAAACCCTCTCTGTCTTGGGATCAATCCATTTCCGATTGTTTGATCACAATTTCTGCGTGCCTCGTTCCTTTTGAAATCGCGCTCTCTCATTTCTGCATCTCTCTCAACCGCTTTTCTCACTTTTTTCATCTTTCTCTCTCCCCTTTTATCAGTTTGTGCACCTCGATCTTTTTGAATTATCTCTTTCTCTCTCTAAAATAGAGTGAGAATGGGGACGAGAGAGTCTTACAGAATGGAACTTCGTGCTGCTATCCACCAACTCGGAGAGCGTTGCCTCTACTCCGCTGCTAAATGGTATCCCCTTATAAACCCTTCCCCTCTCTCTCATATCTGTTTTATCGTCTTTTTGAACTTCACTTTACTGCTTATACCCATTCATTGTCATTTTCTCACCTCCACTGATTATCGCATCATAACCAGCATATAGTTTTGGAGATTCGTTTTTAGGGTTTCTCCATGCGACTTTATTCTCAAATATTTTTTTATGTATTCATTTGCCTGTCTCTGTATTTTGTGATTTCGTTGCATGAATGGATGGCTGCTCATATTCTTCCCTTAAATTATATCCATTTTCTTTATTTATATCCATGTGGAGGGAGAGAGAGAGAGAGAGAGAGAGAGAGAGAGAGAGAGAGAGAGAGTCCCGAACCCAAATCCAACTACTCAAGAACTCAAACCATTGGTGTGTTTTGTTCATTATTTCTACTTTATGTGTAGTTTAGTGAAAGTTGAAGTTTACTACTCTTTATGTGTTTGATATACAATCCTTTATCTTTTTTCTCTATCCACTATTAGGGGTTAGTTTCATTTGTTTTTGACAAACTTATGTCGGGGTTTGAACATGTGCAGGGCAGCCGAACAATTAGTAGGAATTGAACATGACATAACAAAAAGCACTCCTTCACAACATCGATTCTGTAGAGAGAGTTCGAGTATAAAAATGAGGCTCCGAAGGAATGAGGTTTCGGCTACCCCACCAGCTGGGGTCTCATATGTGGGTACCCCAATATTAGAGGAGGATGATATAGAAAATGATTTTTTTTTGTTGGCAAAATCATATTTTGATTCGAGGGAGTATCGAAGAGCGGCTCATGTCCTTAGAGGTCATAAAGGGAAGAAGGCCATCTTTTTGCGAGGCTATGCTCTCTATTTGGTACTGATCCATCTCTCTCTCTCTCTCTCTCTCTCTCCCTTTTAATTCTATGTTTTCTTTTTGAATTTGACAATTGATCTGGCTGTCGTTGATTTGGTTAAAGTTTTAATGGGTCGATGCAATTATATCTGGAAATTTGGAAGGATATTATCCCAGAAAAAGCACATTCCAATTAAGTTGAAGGGCAAGTTCCATAGGACAGATGTAAGACCAGCTAGCTTTAAACAATGGGGTGGGAATGTTGGGCAGGAAAAAAACAAGATACCCATAGAATGAATGTAGCAAAGATGGAGATATTGAGATGGATGAGTGGCAAGATAAGAAGGGATATAATTCGAAATGAATATATTTGAGAAAATTTAGGTGTGGCACCAATAAGCGATAAAATGAGCGAGAGTAAACTTAGGTGGGTTGGCCATGTGTGGCGTAGACCTAATACAACACTTGTTAGGAGGTGTGAGTTAGTTTAAGTGGAAGGTCAAAAAAGGGCAAGGGGTAGGCCCAAAAGGATATGGTTGGAAGTTCTGAGAAAAGATATGAAGACTTATGGTCTCAATGAGGGTACGATCTTTAATAGAGCAGAATGTCGGACTAGGACTTGTGTAGCCGATCCAATTAGTTGGGAAAAGACTTTGACGATGATGATGATTATCCTAAAAAAAATTGAATAGTAGTTATTGGTGAGAATGGGTTAGAATTGAATGGGTCACAATTGAAAATGGGCAACTATTAAACTATTAAAAAAGAAGGGCTACCCTTGAAGTTGCATTGTCGCTCATTGCTTTAAGTGCATCATATAGCATTGCTAGGAAATATTTTGATCCTCTCTCTCTCTCTCTCTCTATAGATCATCTATCTTGACAACTTGTAGTACATACAAGTGCTTGAAATGAAACAAATTGATTGTAACATGATATTCTACTTTTAGACAACTTTCTGCATGTACATGGACGCAATGCAACCTGAGTCCAGGTACTCCATCCATTAATATCACATTGCCAGATATCCACAAGAAAGATCATTCTTTCGTATTCCAGTTCACTTGTGGCATGCATGCATGCAGCAGATCAAAATATTTTATTCCATTATCACTAAGAAACCCACTTCGTTCTTTCCTTGTTGACATTATTCTCTTCTGAGCTTCATGACTCTTGTCTTCCATCCATACCCTAACATGAGGAAAGCTATCTTGGTTTTTTGGAGTTTCCTTTGTGTGTTGCCTTAGCTGCTAATGGCAATCTACAAGACCTCTGCCGGTTGTGTTGTTTATTATGGGGTTTCCTTTTAAGATGTTATTTTTCTATACTGAGTTGAGGGATAGTTTCTTTGACCCAAGGTTTTCTTCTATGCATTAATTGTGTATGTGTTATTTTTCTTTTTTCTTTTTCTAGCCGTAGTGGTAGTGTATTCTTAAACATCAAAAGTAGTACAGTAAACAAAGTGGGTATCAGGGATACGCTTGGCGTTTTGTTGTATATTTTAGTTCAAAGGTTTTATGTCTTTCTTGTAGTAACTAATCCTACTTTTTAGTCGTAAGGGGTTCTATGGACTCACTTAGCTGCAGAGTGGGCTCATTGCTTAGGAGCTAAATGTCTCAGGAGTCAGGATTGGATAATGAATCTATATGTTTCAATTGAGCTTCTACTTTTGTGTCGGGAAGCCCAGCAAGTTCCACTTGGAACTTCTTCTGTACCATGTAGAGAGTTGAATGGCTGCTTTGGAAGTGCAATGGACATCTTTTTCTAGGAAATTTCTTATGCATTGGAAGCCTACATTGGCTTCCACACCAGGGTATTGTATGCACTTTTCTAATGGGAAAGCTACAAAGGTCACAATGAACTTCTTGTAGAAAGACAATGGGGCTGTTCCAGTTCCAACTTATCAAGTGGTTTGGACAAAGTTTAAATGGGATCTCTTAGGTTGGTGCCATGATAGATATAAGGAGGTTCTTGAAGTTCTATTGTGGGGACTATATTGCCGATAAAAGTTGTAGAGGGACTAAGGGACATGTGATTATGTTTGAGATACCAGCAAGTCCATTTGTTGGTCATGTGGCTAGAGGGCAATAACATGGTTGGGTACGCTCGAAAGGAATTGTGAACAGGGTCTAGATGGAGAAACAGAGCTCCGTTTTTTTTTTTCAAGAGGTGTCCATTACTTGTTAGATTCCCTCATTTCCATTTTAGTGTAAGAACAATGGGTTTAAATTGGCTTAATCTTTTGAGAGGATGGATGGATATGTAGTATGGTATATGCGGCTTGAAAGGGATTTATATGAAGAAGAGTTAAATTGCAGGGTGTGTTTGCTTGGATTGTTAGCAAGCTTTACATATTCCTGTCTAGAGGGGAGTTAAAAGTATATGTTGAACTGTTGAAGTACACGTGTCTAGTAATACTTGTTAAATAGTCTCATAGTGTTTATTATGGAGCTAGGGAGTGGTTCCTAACTGTTCTATTGGACCATGTCCAGCTCCCTCTTGAGTTGTATATTTTTGGCTGGGAGTAGCAATGAAAATGATTATCAAAGGGGAACCAGCACTGAAGCCTCCAATTTGATAATCTGTAATTCTGTAGAATATGTTGATGTTGCAGAGTTTTGAACGTATATATTGCATTGGGGGTTCCAATTTGGTAAAATCTGTATGCTGTGTTAGTGTAATAGGAAATTAATTAGAACACCTTCCAGAGATGGAAAGTTAAAAAAAAATAAAATTTTTTGACGATAAATGCTTTACTCCACTATATGCCCCTAGAAATTGTATTTTTGTAGGGAATGTATCATGAAATTCTTATAGACAAAAACCAGAAAGGAATGGGGTTGAGGTCAAGGTGGTAGCACCACCTATGACACAGCTACCAGTCTCGGTTTCCATTCCTACCAATACTAAACCCTTTCAAAAAACTACCAACAGTTTCAAAAATTGCTAACACACTACTAACAGTTAACGTTCAAAAAAATAAAAAAGTTGGCAGTTTGGGGTTCCACCCAAAACGAAATATGCTGCCTGCATCTTAGGGTCCCTTTCACTCACTGACGCTGTGGTTTGAGCAGTAACATTTGATGTAGTTAAACTCCTTTGAGATGGACGTTCAGGCGCGTAATATAATATGCACTCTAGTTGAGAAGAAAGCATCCACATTTTTGACAGTACTATTTTCTTGTTTTCGTCTATAAAAATTTGATTACACATTCCCTCCAAAAAAACATTTTCATGGTACATCAATTTCTAGGGGCAGATAGTGGACTAAAACATTTATTGTCGATCTTGTAAGAAAATTTGTTATGTACTAGCAAATACTCATGCATAATACGCGAGGACTGAGGAGTTGTCTTTCTCTTCATGTCTGTTTGTGGGTGTAATGATGACGATATGATGATAATGATAATGAAAACAATATTAATTAAGCCTGCTTTATGTTAATGATGGATATGTTGCACATGCTATGCATGACTACAATATGGTTCTTTTGATCAGGTTCTAGCTATATATGACCTGTTTTTCACTTTACAAATGTCTATGTCATGTGATTTATATGGTCTGATCATTTCTCTTAGGGAAAAGTGCACTATAATCCAAATAGGTGATGTCACCATTTAATGAAATGATGGACCCTAATGGAAAGCGTTCGACCTGCAATTGTGGTCATTCCTTACCAACGAGGTCCACTGTTTCACAGATTAGCAATGACCCCTGTACTATGGCTTTTATAGCCCATTGGATTATAATATACTTCCCTTTTCTTTTAAACCTCATTTTTCATAATTATTTCTTGACCAATACTTCACCCTCCTACTGCTTTGTTGAAGGCTGGGGAAAAGCGGAAAGAAGAAGAGATGATCGAGCTTGCAGGTCCCTTAGGCAAGAGCGAGACTGTGAACGCTGAATTGGTCGGTCTCGAAAGGGAGCTCTCCACTGAGCGCAAGAAGGGCACCATTGATGCGTTTGGTCTATACTTGTATGGAGTTGTGCTTAAAGAGAAAGGGTGTGAAGACCTTGCTCGAACCGTTTTCGTGGAATCCGTCAATGAATACCCATGGAACTGGAGTGCCTGGTCAGAGCTCCAGTCCCTGTGCACCACCCTCAACATTTTAAACAGTCTCAACCTAAAAAACCACTGGATGAAAGATTTCTTTCTTGCTAATGCCTATTTAGAACTCAAAATGTTTAATGAAGCCCTATCAAAGTATGACTCTCTTCAAGGAATTTTCAGGTTTAGTGATTATATTCAGGCCCAAGTTGCCACTGTCCAATACAATCTAAGGGAGTTCGATGAGGCAGAATTGATATTTGAGGAATTGCTAAGAAGCGATCCTTATCGGGTTGAGCACATGGATATTTACTCAAATGTACTGTATGTAAAGGAATGTCCAGCCGCTCAAAGCTACCTGGCACACAAGGTGTTTCTCACTGATAAATATCGGCCTGAGTCTTGCTGCATTATTGGGAACTATTATAGTTTAAAAGGGCAACATGAAAAGGCCGTCTTATATTTTCGTCGGGCATTGAGATTGAACCGTAAGTATTTATCGGCATGGACACTTATGGGTCACGAGTATGTTGAGATGAAGAACGCACCTGCAGCAATTGATGCTTATCGCAGAGCAGTTGATATCAATCCTCGCGATTGTCGTGCTTGGTATAGTTTTGTATATTATTGTGTAGACACCACAAACACATATAGGGATTGGAAAATATATAATATTATTAGGATTGGACCAGATTTTAGAGAAAAGGAAAGAACAATGGATGTAATAGTAACAATATAGAATGTATCATAGGTTAATATTATTAAAAAAAAAACAATATAGCATGTATCACAAAAATGTTTATCCAACTTTATTTAATTGGTCAAACCGGTTAAAACATATTGGTTTGTGTGGTCGAAACCAATCAAATATTGATCTTGACTGTTTTCGAAACGAACCCAGGTTTTACTTCGGAGTAGACCGGCCAAGGCACCGGTCAGCGGTCTGACTGGTTGGATTGGTTTTGATGACTATGATAATAAGGGGACTATGGAATATCATTCTATGTTGGGGTCATGAACATCTGATAATGTAATGGATGGTGATGGATAGAGCAATACACCATTAAGGTTAAGTCATCACCTAGTGTGTGTTCCCGTAATTGTCATTATATCATTGGGTGGGCAGGATCCTGATGAACGATAGACTATAGCATACATTCCATCACATTTATTATGGGAAAGATAAATCACTACCCTTTTTTAGCATACTGTTTGGCTACAAGTAACATCAGCTATCTTTTGTCTACTATGGCTGGCTGATGTCAATTGTTCCTCCACTCTAATCCGTCAGTGTTTTCTTCAGTGGAAGAATAGTTCACATCTGCCCTCTGTGGTTGGCAATAGAGGGCTCATATTACTCATAGCATACGGAACAATCTGCCAGAATAAATCATAGTACACAAGCTCTTCACTCTCTGCCACACTGCCACTTTTCTGTTTAACGGTGTATCTTTTATGACCTACATGAGGACATGTTCTTTGGCTTGTGTCTATTTTTAATAGGTATGGGCTGGGGCAAACTTATGAGACAATGGCGATGCCCTATTATGCGCTATATTATTTTCGGAAGTCTGTATATTTACAGCCCACCGATTCGCGACTGTGGATTGCAATGGCACAGTGTTATGAGACTGACCAGTTACACATGCTTGAAGAGGCAGTCAAGTGTTATAAGAGGGCGGCGCACAATAACGATACCGAAGGAATTGCCATCCATAGGCTTGCCAAGCTCCATAGCAAGCTTGGGCGCAACGACCAGGCGGCCATATACTATAAGATGAATTTGGAGAAGATGGAAGCTGAACAAAGAGAGGGGCTGGAAATGGTCGAGGCGCTCCTCTTCTTGGCCAATCATTGCAAGACAGAGAATAGCTTTGAAGAAGCGGAAATGTACTGCACCAGGCTTCTTGACTATTCAGGGCCAGTGAGTTTTCATATCTCTCTCTCTCTCTCTCTCCAATGCCATGGTTTTTCTTTATTGATATATAATCAAAGACGAATGCAAATAATAAAACTGATGTTCTTGAGGGAAAAAGGGGGTTACGGGAGTAACTGTGAATTCACCTTGGGTTGAAGGTTGGGATCACAATTAAGGTGGCCTCTGCATTTCAAATTGGATACCCAAAAGTGTATTAGCATTTTGTACATTTGGATTTGAGGAGGACCAGGGGGAATGGGTATCTTTTATCCTCTATTGAGGAAGTTTAAATATGGAATGTTTTTGTGATACTTTGTTCATGTCTTTACTTGCTGTTTGTTCCTCCTTAGGTGAAAAACTAGACTCTCATTAAAGAGGAAACAATTGGTACGATGATAGTACATTTTCAGGCTTAGGATATCCAGGATTAAACCCGGATAACCAACAAAAGTGTATCCATAGGACAGAGCTTTTCGCACTACAGTCTCTCTTTCTCTCTCTTCCTTGTCACTCTCTCACACACACGCACTGACCTGCATGCGGATCCTTGTGTACACTCCATTAATTTGATTTGTTCTTCTTTCTGCAAATATCTGCCACTCTTCTTATGGACTCTCATGGTTTCAGGAGAAAGAAACTGCTAAGAGCCTTCTTCAAGGGATGAGAAGTACACCACCATCTGGTTATCTATTAACAAACATGGATCATTTTGCTCCATGAGCTCGATATTTCCACAGGATCTAAGTCTTGTTCAGGATTTGGGGTGATAGGTGTTATTTTTTATGTGCAAATCTCACTGAAGGTTGCTTTTAGTTTGCACTTGAGCTCAAGAAAATTATCTACTAAGAGGTACGACTCCTTCAATCTCTCCCATTATGTAACATCAATCCGTGTGGGGCAATTTTAAGAAGAAAACAAGAGCTCTCCTTGCTTGTTACCAGAAAAAATTCATGTCTATATTGGGTATTTGGCTCTGAATAAAATCAGATTTCATCTGTTGCCTACATGATCTCTCTCTCTCTCACACACACACACACTAACACTAGCAGAGGGCTCAAACTTTGGGATGTTACTTGACGATGGCTGGCTTGACAAATTTGGCTCTCTTGCTTCACAATCGAACTTTGAATGTCATACCATCTTATCTCTTCCTCCCTGAATTACTTTCATGTTTCCTATCAATCATTTGTGGATGATAACTTCTAGTAGAGATATCATCACAACGTGCTGACTTTTTGTTCGTGAAGCAAGTTCCGTTCTTACCATAGGTAGGGGGATCCCTTCCCCACTGAATTACCGAAAAAAAGAAGCAAGTTTCGATATTTCTTATAGGGAATCACTCTAGTTGAATGCGAGAGTTGCAGGGCCATGCTCGATTTAAGGAATCCAAAGGGATATGAATGAAGCTTGCGCACTCTCTATGACATCTTTTACGAATTGCTGAATCTTAGAGACCAATGATGTCAAGTGTCGGAACGGAGGAAAAAATATAGTAAGTGGAAGGACTGAGAAGGCCAATTCCAGTGCAAGCATCTTCAATGTAAAGTTATGGTACCCGTGGTTTTATGCACGAGATGTATCTGCTTTCATCAGCCATTGAATCCCTTCATACTTGTTGAAAGAAATGCTTGTGGACACAGGAGGGGTGGAGAGAGAGAGAGAGAGGTGGTGTCGGTGGATGAGGCTATCACCTATCAGGACGTCATTTACAGAGTTGAAGGTTCTTCGGATGATTATAGCTATCCACTCCTATAGTTGAATGATGCAAAAGTCAAAGGCCGATATTTCTTAAGTAGTGTTATTAATGAGGGTTTCTGGTACATGTTCAAAAAAAGAATGAAGGTCTTTGGTAAGTACGCCAAGTGGCTTGAATCATGCGGCTGCCCTGGTTTTCAACAGTTTCAGGAACCCAAAAACATCAAATTCATTTTCAGCCCAAACCATGAATTTGGAGCTCCATGGATACTGTAGATGTGATATTCTTTGAAGAACTGAAATGGGCAACCCAGGAAAAAGAAGAAAATAGTAGATAGGAAAGTATATAATGAGACTATTTTTTTTGATACGAGGTGGTCAGGTCATAATTAATCTTGGCCATTGGATGTGAAATTGGGTGGCTGTATTTATTTTATTGACCAAACTCAAAGTTCAAAAGAAATTTAAATTTTTTCAAACATTATGACACACCCAAGCTATCAGATTTCACATTTGTTGGTTGTAAGTAATTGTGATATCGATTAATTCATTTTTCCTTTATTTATGATTGTGGTAGTTGAGATTCATAAGAAGTTTGGGCCCATGAAATTCATTTATAAAGTGGATTTTAGAATTGTTGACTTACTAAAATAGATGCACCCGAGGCTGCAACTAAACCCTCTTGATTGGATTGGTGGTTGAAATGTAATTACTTATTTATTTATTTTTGATAAGATCACAATGACTTTATTACTTAATCAAACCAACGATTACAGTGAAGATGATAAACACAATAATTAAAAAGATAAGAAATTGAGCACCAAAGATGGGGTAAACACTCCATCCTTAGCAAGCCAGCCAACCCTTTCATTCGCTTTCTTAAAAACATGATTGAAAGCCACAACTTTATTGCGACAAATATCCAAAGCTTCCAACCAAAACCTTTTCAAGCTCCAAGGTGGTTTACTAGATCTGGACATCCAGTGTCCCTTTCCACCAGCCATGTGGATTGATCACAACGACCTTTCAACAACTTTAAACCTTGAAGCATAGCTAACATTTTTGTTTGGTTTGCCGTAGTTATCCCACATGGACCACAAAGTGATTATCTTTACACCTTGATAATCTCTAACCACACCTTTGAAACCGGCACGTCTTGGGTTTTTCAAAGAATTGCTATCAAAATTCAACTTAAAATATCCATGATAGGGTGGGGTCCATTGACATCGAATACTGGGTTTAGAACTTCGTCGGTGTAACAAACTCTTCACATTAAATCGAACACCAATATTTGAAACCCCAAAACATTCCTTCGAAGAAGAAAACTGCAACCAAACATTTTGAAAAATCTTATCTTTCACACGATCTAACTCCCAACTGAAGCCCTAAAAGATTCGCTTGTGTCTCTAACAACACTTTCCAAATGATTAAAGCTCTGAAAATCTGCCATATCATCACCTTTTTTTAGGCAAAGAAAGAATCGAGAGTTGATCTATCAGATCAACATGATGTGTCGGTAAAGGCATTTGAAAACCAATAATTTGAAAGGCTCAGATCCACAACACTGAAGTAAACTGACAATGAATGAACAAATGATCTCCAGTGTCTTCATCATTTTTATGCAACAAGCAAATATTAACGATTATTTTCCCCTCTTCCGCCAATTACTTATTAATATGATTTATGTGGAGACATGTTTTAAGTTTCGCTTTACGATTTATGTGGAGACATGTTTAAGTTTCCCTTTTGAAGTCAAGGTGTGGGTCGTGTCATAGAGATGTTTTTCTATTCATTAGGTACTTTCCTTTGGAAGAGTTCGTTAATTTATAAGGTGTTTGTGATGATATTTGAGAGAGAGAGAGAGAGAGAGAGCTTGGGTATTGAAGTCATGGAGTGAGATTGTTTAATGTGGGTTATTGGAATGAGGGTGAGGGAGAGGGAGAGGGAGAGGGAGAGGGAGAAAGAGAGAGATTGTTTACGGTGGGCTATTGGAATCATGGGAGGAGAGAGAGAGAGAAGGGAAAAGAGAAAGAGAGATTGTTTAAGGTGGGCTACTGGAATCATGGGAGGAGAGAGAAAAATAGAGAGAGTGAAGGGAAAAGGGATTGTTTTTAAGTTGGGATATTGAAGTCAGTGTGTGGGTCGTTTTTAACAGAATTGTGCATGTGAAGATATTTGAGAGAGAGAGAGAGAGAGAGAGAGAGAGAGAGAGAGAGAGATGGCCCTTTTCCAAAGGAGGATGGCTAAAGAAGAGGAAAATACAGCCAACTGATGATGATCATATTAGTACTCACAAATAAACATGGATCAATCCGCAAATGAATAAATCAAATAATACAATATCACCAGTTTGGAGAGGTGGGTGGTGGCAATGGCTCGATCAGGTCGAACATATCGACTGGAAAATCATCAAAAAAGCCGTCTGGGGTTGCCAGGAAATCCTCATCCCCTCTTATCTCTTGCCTGAATTCATGTCCCGGCAAGCCTGTAAAGTTCTCCTCCGCAAAAAAGGGAATGGGGTTCGAGTTTGCAGGCAGTAGATGAAGGTCTAGAGGGGGCTCTTGGATTTGAAGCTCCGTTTTGGGCCTTAGTTCATGAAGGGATGGCTTTCTTTTTAAGATTGGGAGGTTTTCTCTCACTAGATCTGGCAGCTGAGGTGTGGGAATGACTTGAGAGAATGGGGTAAGTGGGTTAGGTCGGCAAAGTGATATCTGGTCTGAGGAAGCTGTGTTAATCACTGTTGGATTCTGTAATTAGAGAGAAAATAAGAATGATAGCAAAAATGAGAGAGAGCAAAAAGAGGTGAGAATACATTGAGAGAGAGAGGTTAATTGTACTGTTGGAGGCTGAAATTAGAGAGAGCAAGTAAATAATGGTTGCCAAAAAGAGAGAGCAATAACAGGTGAGAATACATTCTAGAGAGAGAGAGGTTAACATAGAGTTTAATAAAGAGAGATTAATTATCCACAGTTAGGATGCTGCATTGGTTTGTATATACCATTCAATAATGGTGTGAAGGCCTACTTTCTCTAACTAGAAAAACTCTGTCCCTTCTCTCTCTAAGTTGTCAGAAAAGCTTTGATTAATTTTAGTGGGCAAGTGGCATAATAAAAGAAAAAAAAAAAAAATGAAGTTCTCTTTATTCTATACCCAGACACCAAATCTCCTTCCGTTAATTTTTTCCTTCACGTGGCTAAGTTACCATTATTTTTTTAAGGAAAAATATACAATATGATCGATTATTTTTGGTACACGGAGGTCACAATTAATCTTGACCATTGAATTGGATGTGAAATTGAGCAGATACATTTGTGTTAGAGCTAACTTTTCAAAGCTTATGATACACTTAAGCTGCCAAATTTCATATCCCTGGTTACACGTAATTGTGATATCCGTGTAACAAAGGTAAATAACTCATGTATAGAATTTCTTTTTTAACCATTTATTTTTTGTTACGACCTAAAATAAATATCGTACGCATTTTTCTTTCTTCATGTAAATCACATAAAAATCTTCTATTGCTAAATTTGTGTCACAAGAGAGTGGCAATGCATCAGGCAGCTTGGTTGGCTTGATTCAAAACAAACCAGGTTAAGACCGCTAAATTTGTCTCGAGGGCTGGACCGAGACTGGTGAGAGCCAGAGGTCATAGCCCAGCCCTGCTCTGCCCTTTCTTTTGTTTTTCTTTTTATAAATATAAAAATAAATATAGTTAATATTTAATGGTACGGCATGTGGCTGGGCTGAGCAACCTAGCCCAAGAGCAGGTTCAGCCCAGCCTAGGCCCTGTTGGCTTGGTGAGGCCATGGGAGGCCCTCTAGGGTCCAAGGCTGGCCGGCCCTAGTGCGGGCCATTGCCACCAATTATCTCTTTCTCTCTATCTGTTACCTGAAAGGTCACAAAATCCTCGAAAACCGGTGCCTTTGCAGCTGGCTCACTGCTTCCGATCAGTGGGCGTAATGCTTTACATGGCGGAGGTGGCGGAGGGAGCGGCGCCGCCACCTGTAATGTCCTAGCAAGCCTCTTTTGCCTCGTGCTCCAAAAATTCTTCACATCATTATCTGTGCGGCCGGGTAAATAGGTAGCGATTCTTGCCCATTTATTCCCGAATTTCGCTTGTAACTCGATCACAATTCGCTCTTCTTCAGGTGAAAATTTGCACCCACTAAAAGCAAATAATGCAAAAGTAAAATAAATACGAATTATTTATGGTAAAGAAACTTCTAAAATGCATAAATTCTTAAAATGACTATGATGCCCCTCATTTTCTTTTGGACAGTTTAGTAGTATGAGTCAAACTTGTGCAAACTTTAACGGCTAACGACTCCCGTCTAAGCCTGCTTCTTACTGTACCTCTTTTTATTGCAAAATTGTCGAGCGTTAGCGCTTGACAATTTATAATGATACGTCCTAAACTCAATTCCTATCAAGGGTTGGGGCCCTCTCCTTACTTATTCGCTCAAAAAAGAAAAAAGAGTTTTCAATTATCTCGTGTTAGTTTTTATCAAGCAAATTAAAAGCTTATTTTTAATACATAACCACTCGTAACTGTCAAATGCGAAATTGGCAAATTGAAGCTTTATTTCCAATACACAACTACTCTCAAATGTGAAATTGGATGGTAAGAGGTGTTTTTCGTTTTGCACAAAGCATGAAAAGATTTTCTAGAACATTAACATCCAACGGTAATTATAATATTCTTATACCAAAAATAAAGTGTTATTGCATAATTTTTTGTGGAACTGTATACAAAGAGACATTTACTTTTAGTACAAGGAGGTCACAATTACCGTTATCCATTAGATTTCAAAATATGAAGTTGTAAGAGCATCATTGATTAGATCCAAAGTTCAAAAGAAAAAAATTCTCAAACTTCATCAATACCCCAAACCTTCCAATTTGATTTCTACATACAATCCCATTTCTCTTTTGTAAAAAACAATGTAAAAATAATAATAATCTGGTGGGTAGCACCCGTCACCCATTGGTTCCGAGTTGAACTTACTTGGCCAATTTAAATAAAAAATAATGTAAACAAGGTTCAAAAAGTTTAAACAAGGTTGAGGATCCTCAAATCCTTCTAAAACCAATATTTGTATCACATTAAGGTGTTACTTAATATGATTTTAGGGTGGTTTAGTTTGAGATCCATTCACCAAGGTACTTGGATCGGTCATCCAACTGTTTTGAGTTATACAAGGAAAACGGACATTTACTGACTTTTTAAATTTAAACCCTTCTAGAATTTTTTCAGAATTTTTTTTTTTAAAAAAAAGAAGTATTTTTGGAAAATATCTTTGCTCTTTAAAATCGCCAAACAGCATCATGGGGTGGATTGAACCCGTGATCTTTCCGACAATAAAACTGCTCTCATTATCAAAATCTAAGAGAAAACAAAAAACGGCCTGCAATTTCATTCTAATGTACAAAAAAAAAAAAGGAAAAAGAATACCCCCCAAGCTTCAAAACAAAGAACACTATCATACTACATGTAGCACACTGTTTGTGTAATGCAGGAACTATTCATCTCCACCGTCCATCATCGAGAAGGGATGTTTATGAATCACATGAAGCATACAAACACTGCACTACATGTACTCACAGTAGAGGACCTCAATTTCAGAAATAAATGAGAAAAAAATAGTGAGAAATTACGTTTTAAGGTCGGGCTTAAGCTTGTTAACCCATCGCAGGCGGCAGGATTTGCCGGTTCTCGGTAGGAGACCCTTGGATCGAATGGCGCTCCAGTCTCGGGGGCCATGATGTCGAACATACTCCAGCAATATCTCGTCTTCCTCAGGCATCCATGGCCCCTTTCTCATCGCACCGGCATCGATCATTTTTCTGTGAAAGAGGACATTTTTGGTTGATTAGAGAGATACTAAAAAATTGTGTTCTTTTTTTGGCTTTGTGTATGTGTGTGACTGTGAGAGACAGGAAAGAAATTTTCTTGTTTTAATGCACAGAGAGAGAGAGGTTTCTTACCCTCTTACTTGCAAAACACTAAACCAAAGTTGCTCAAAAGCTGTTTCTCCCATTGAAAGCTTGAAAATCAGCCACTGGGAACTCTGAGTTACTGTTTATTCCTGAACCCAACTTCATTTTCTTGGATTCTTCTTTCTCAAATTACTAGATTTTTGCAGGCATAAACTAAATTTTTGAAATGGGTTTTCAACAAAAAGAAGATTCAAACTAGAGTAGAATACGAAAAACTTCAGATAAAAAGGGTTGAGAGAGCATTTGAATCCACACAAAAGCTTGAAAGGCAGTCATGAAGTGAAACACTTAAGTTTCAGCATTCTTAGGACTTGGGGTTTTTGCAGAAAATTTGAAAGAGCTTTTGTGGATTGAGTGGCATCTTAGAGGGATCGTGCTCCTAAATTTGGGGAGAGAGAGAGAGAGAGAGAAAGTTTGAAGAGAGAGAATGGGGTTTTGAGTAGAGAGAGGGAGAGTTTAGGTTTTAGAGAGAGAGAGAAGTGTTTTTATACTTTTAGAGAGAGAAAGACGGTTAATTCTGTTAGTTATGGAGTGATCCACCACCCCCCTTCCACTACCCATTTCCCCATGTTTTTCTCAGAGAAAATATATGTCTAGAATACCCCCACTCTTTTCTTATAATGACTATAATACCCCTGGCCTTCCGCTTTATTTTGAAAGCAAAACTATGTTAGAGAGAGTGTTGACTGGGTCAATATCCGGATTATGGCTTGACTAAAATATTATCCATTAACAATTTAAAATCCAATATAATTTAACATGCATTTTTATGTAATTTTAGCAAAATATTATTAATAGCATGCTTATTGTGAATGTTTTTATTAAGTAAT